>NC_045961.1:85188764-85488764 GCF_010909765.2 Amblyraja radiata | reverse complement strand
CAGGCAAATAAACTCCCTGTTGAACTGAAAGCAAACATATTCTTGAGGGAACTAATGCTAGTTTAGGTCACATTACAGGAAGAATGTAAGAGCTTGAGGGAGATTTCAGAGGAGATTTACAAGGATATCACCAGGATGGGAGTCCAGTTATGAGCATAGACAGGCTCAGCTGGAGTTGCTTTCATTAGAGAATACAAGGCTGTGCAAAGATTTAATTGCAGTATAAAAAAAATATTGAGAACTAAACAGAGCGATAGGATTTTCCTAAGCAGAGAAATCAAAGACTAGTTTGCACAATTTTGAAGGAATTTGTATAAGGATTACAGGGCCATTAAGGAACAAAATATTCACCAAAGCAGCTGTAGAAATTTGGAGGTGGACACAAAATGATGGAGTAACTCAGTGGGACAGGCAGGATCCATGGAGATATGGAATAGGGACATTTCGGGTCGAGACCCTTCTTCAGAAAATCAAATGTTGGGAAATACCCTTACTACTTTTAAAATATATTTGGCTGAGCACTTGATATGCTGACCTATCAAGCTACAGATGGAGATGGAATTAGTTTGAATAACACTCTTTGGATTGCGGAAACACAATGGGCTGATTTCAAATTTTTTTAAATAAGACAGTTTGACAGACAGGAAGAGGTGTATTTTATTTTTAATTCTGGTCTTTCACTTCCAAATGTCACCAAGTTACTCAAGTGCAACAGTTGTACAGAACCATGGCATTTCTTATTCTCACAATACTTGCCAAACATTTGAACATTTACCAAATCAAACTATTCAGGTCAGGTTAGATTTCCATTAATTCCTTTTAAAACATATCCATGACCATTGATATTCAGACAATATTTGATGACGGTTTTCTTTTGTTGTTTTAATCCTGTTGTGCAGAAATTGAGACTCGAGCTCCATACAGGATACAAAACAGCAGGCTCCCAAAATCATTGTGGATGCTCACCAATGATTTTAAACATTAATACTAAAAGACACAAAGTTTACCAGCGCATTATAATTATTTTATGCTGTAGTCTGAATAATATAACCTTTGAAGAACATGCCTGAAACACTTGCACCTGCACCTCCTCCAACCTCATCGATTGCATCCGGTGCTCTAGATGTCAGCTGATTTACATTGATGAGACCAAACGTAGGCTTGGCGATCATTTCGCCGAACACCTCCGCTCGGTCCGCATTAACCAACCTGATCTCCCTGTGGCTCAGCACTTTAACTCCCCCTCCCATTCCGAATCTGACCTTTCTGTCCTGGGCCTCCTCCATGGCCAGAGTGAGCACCACCAGAAATTGGAGGAGCAGCACCTCATATTCCGCTTGGGCAGTTTGCACCCTAGCGGCATGAACATTGACTTCTCCAATTTCCGGTAGCCCTTGCTGTCTCCTCCCCTTCTCAGCTCTCCCTCAGCCCTCTGGCTCATCCTCTTCCTTTCTCCTTTCTTCTCCCCGCCCGCCCCCCCACCCCACATCAGCCTGAAGAAGGGTTTCGGCCGGAAACGTTGCCTAATTCCTTCGCTCCATAAATGCTGCTGCACCCGCTGAGTTTCTCCAGCAGTTTTGTCTACCATGCCTGAAACACTGCCTCCGAACTGACTATTTCTTCAACAAAGTGTTTCATATGCTGCGATGCTTGCATGCAAAAGCCTTTTATGATTTGTTCAATAAATATCCAGGTGGATCAGCAAGTTAGCAAATGGAATGAACAACACTGACGTCGTCAAGTTTATACACATACACATACGAGATGTGCAGTGAAATGAAAAGTGGGAATGCTTGCGGATTGATCAAAAAAACTACAAAACAGAATGGAACAGAATCACATATTCACATGTTCACATATTACATATTTGTGGGAGGGAAAAAAAGAAAAAACAGCAATTTTAAAAAGACACCACACAACAGTAAATTGGTACATTAAAGTTAGTCCCTGGTGAGATAGGAGTTTATAGTCCTAATGGCCTCTGGGAAGAAACTCCTTCTCATCCTCCCTGTTTTCACAGCATGGCAATGGAGGCGTTTGCCTGCCCGTAGCAGCTGGAACAGTCCGTTACCGAGGTGAGGGCCACCGGACGGTAGTCATTCAGACAAGCTGGGGAGGCATTTTTAGGTACCAGTACAATGATGGATCTTTTGTAGCAGGCAGGGACCACGGACTTGGCCAGGGAGAGGTTGAATATTGTAGTGAGCACCGGAGCTAGCTGCGTAGCACAAGACTTAAGTAGTCGCCCCGAGATGCCATCTGGGCCTACAGCTTTCCTCGTGTTCACCCGTGTCAGAGCCCTCCTCACGTCGTGCTCGGACAAAGAGAATGTGTGCACATCCCCAGTGATGGACCTCCCTTTAGCTTCGATAGCCAGCACGCTGGCGGTGTTGTCATCAGCCGGCAGACCTGGTGTGATGTTGCCCGTCTCAAAACGAGCGTAGAACGAGTTCAGGTCATCAGCTAGGGTGGTGCCGGCACTTCCAGTTGAATGGAGGCTGCTCCGGTAGTTGGTTACAGTCCGTAGTCCCTGCCACAGGAGTCTGGTGTCCTGCTGCTCCATCTGTGACTCCATCTTGTCCCTGTACCTCCTTTTTGTGTCCTTCACTGCCCTTCGCAGTCGGTAGGACTCTACCTTGTAGACATCCATATTTCCGGATGCCAGGCCCGAGTTGTAGGCAGCGGGGCGAGCATTCAAGGCCACACGACCGGACCTGTCTACCCAGGGTTTTTGATTCGGAAAGGTGCTTACCCTTACCGTGGGGACGATGTCGTTGGCCATTGTTGCGATGAAGTCCGTGACTGCTTCCGCGAACTCACTGACGTCACTGGAACTTGCTTGGAACATATTCCAGTTGACATCTGTCAGTGCATCTTGCAGCATGGCCTCTGACTGGTCCCTCGTCACTGCCGCTTCCCGAACTATCCTCTGTTTATACTCCGGCAGCAGGAAAATGGCAGCATGGTCAGATTTTCCTAAGGGAAGGAGTGAAACGGCCTTGTAGCCCTTCCTGAACGGCGTATAGCAGTGCTCCAATGTCCTCTCCCCCTGGTGGCACACGTGATGTGTTGGTAGAAGTTCGGCATGACCTTCTTGAGATTTGATTTATTAAAATCTCGAGCCACCACCATAGCCGCATCCGGGTTCTTGTTTTGATGCCGACATAGCACATCGTGTAGGGACGATTGTGCCATGTCGGTGTCCGCCTGCGGTGGAATGTAGACGGCTTTGACGATCACTGAGCTGAATTCCCGGGGAAGGTAGAATAGGCGGCATGAGATCGTCAGGTGCTCCAGGTCCGGCGAGCAGGAACGGGAAAGCATCTTGATATTTCCAGGGTTGCACCAGTTGTTATTGGTCATGAAGCAGACTCCTCCACCCTTGGATTACCCAGATTCTTCTGTTCTGTCAGCACGGTGGACAGTGAAGGACTCGGTTGGGCAGATTACCTGATCCGGAATCAGCGAGGTCAGCCATGTTTCGGTCAGGCAGAGGATGTTGCAGTCCCTTATGTCCCGCTGGAATCTGACCCTCGCCCTGAGGTCATCCAGCTTGTTTTCCAGGGACTGGATGTTCGCCAGAAGAATGCTGGGCAGAGGAGGGCGAAAGGCTTGGGCTCTCAGCCTATTCCGAATCCCCCCCCCCCCCCCCCCCCCCCCCCGCTTACCCCGATGTTTTCTCCGGGTTTTCCTTGGAGCCGCGCTCCCATTGGTTTTGCCTCAGCGCTCTCTGTTGATCTCTGCTGGCCACGCTGGGTGGTGAGTACAGCGTTTGAAAAGGCTCCGTTTACACTAGTGTTTAGATTTAAGAGAGTTTCCCTGTCATACTTTGTTAGTACTAGGGAGTTGGAATTTAGAAATAAATTAAAAAAGAACATGCAAGTTTAAAATACGCACAGTTTCCGCGGAGCTGCCATAACGGCGACTGGACAGGGCCGCACCATCTTGAGACATCTAAAGCTATCCAAGTTTGATCACACTTGAAGAATTAAACAGAGGGTATTTGATCCATCTTGTCTCTACTGGCTCTGAAAAGTTCATAGTTCACAAGTTATAGGAGCAGAATTAGGCCATTCGGTCCATCAAGTCTACTCTGTCATTCAATCATCGCTGATCTATCTTTCCTCAATTCCATTCTCCAGCCTTCCCCCCCATAGCCCCTGACACCCATTCTAACCAACAATCTGTCACTTTCCGCTTTAGAAATATCTATTGACTTGGCCTCCACAGCCTTCTGTGGCAAACGTGCATACAATTAATCTTCCGGAGTAACATAGGCCTGGTGTTGGGTAGTGATGAGTCAACGGACTGGAAAGAGATAGAACACCTGGTTGAGTGTCAAGTCAAGTCACGTCACATTTATTTAAATAGCACATTTAAAAAACAACTCTCGTTGGCCAAAGTGCTTTACATTTGTTATAAGAATAGCACAACAAAAACCAACTATATACATGTAGCCCTCACTCAGAGGACGTCAGGAAAGGCTTGGGAGTATAGATAAGTCTTTAATCTTGACTTAAAAGAGTCAATGGAGGGGGCAGTTCTGAGGGGCCTGGAGGTGGAGTGGTGGGTGAGAAGACTTTTTATGTAGGTGGGGGCAAGTCCATTGAGGGCTTTGTAGACATGGAGGAGGATCTTGAAGTTTATACGGAACCTCACAGGGAGCCAGTGGAGAGAGGCCAGGATCGGGGTGATGTAGTCCCTTTTTCGGTGCCCGTTAGGAGTCTCGCTGCGGCATTTTGGACCAGTTGCAGGCGGGACAGGGAAGATTGGCTGATGCCAGTGTAAAGGGAGTTGCAGTAATCTAGGCGGGAGGAGATGAATGTGTGGATGATCTTTTCCAGGTCATCAAACTGGAGGAATTGTTTTATTTTAGCTATCGTCCGAAGCTGAAAGAAGCTAGCTTTTACCACGGCATTGACTTGTTTGTCAAATTTCAGTGCTGAGTCAAATATCATGCCAAGGTTTTTTACGTGAGGTTTGAGTAGTGGGGTAAGGCTTCCAAGGCTGCCTGCTATCATTTTGATTGAGTCCGAGGGGCCGAGAAGGATGACCTCAGACTTACTCTCATTTAGTTAGAGGAAGTTCTGGGCCATCCAACACTTTATATCCTCGAGGCAGTGGGATAAGGTTAAACAGATTAGATTGGTTTTTGGGCTTCAGGGGGAGATGGAGTTGGGTATCGTCTGCGTAGCAATGGAAGGAAATGCCGTGCCTTTCAATGGCCTAAGGGGAGCATATACAGGGAGAAGAGAAGGGGGCCGAGGATGGAACCTTGTGGAACCCCACAGCAGAGATTAGCTGGGGAGGAGAATGAGTTGCCTATGTTAGTCGAGAAACTCCTACCTTCGAGGTAGGAGATGAACCAGCTCAGGGCAGTGCCATCAATACCAACCCCGTACCGGAGACGGTCAATTAGGATAGTGTGGTCGAAAGTATCAAATGCTGCACTGAGGTCAAGAAGGAGCAGGATTGCACAGTCGCCGGAGTCAATGGTGAGGAGTAGGTCATTGTGTACCTTCAGCAAGGCAGACTCTGTGCTATGGTGAGCCCTGAAACCTGATTGGAAAGTTTCCAAGATAGTGTTTTGGTGAAGGTAAGGTATAAGTTGACTTAAAATTACCTTTTCAAGGGCTTTTCAAGGGCGTCGACCAGTGGCAGCGTACCTACAATTTACAAATTTTTTTGATCAAAGCCAATTAACCTACAAACATGTACGCCTTTGGGGTGTGAGAGGAAACCGAAGCACCCAGAGAAAACCCATGTGGTCACAGGGAGAATGTAGAAACTCCATACAGACAGCACCTGTAGTCAGGATCGAACCTGGGTCTCTGGCACTGTAAGGCAGCAATTCTATCGCTGTACCACTGTGCCGCCCTCATCTCTTGCACTATCATGAGTTTGTTTTCTAATTGTTTTCTTCACTAACGTCTTGTTATTGCAGTCTTTTTCCTTTTCATTGTCTTGCATAATTTATGTATATTTGATATACAATTTATATTTCATGTTATTTGAGTGATCCTACCACAAACAATATTTTCATTGCACCTGTACCTCACCGTGACATTAAATTCAACCTAACTTGACTTTAAGGTTAAACTGGTAAATACACATGAGAGAGTGGAATAGAAATTAAAAAGGGTGCGATGAAGAGCTAGTGTGAACAGGTAATCAATAGTCAGCATGGACTGGGTGTGCTAAAGCGCTAGTTTCCATGCTGCACCTCTAAACTAAACTAAACTAAGCTAAACTAAAGAGGGGTTGGAAAAGGCTTGCTGGGCTGCATGGGTTGTTTATTGCACAGTTTGCACATTATACTCTATATAATATTCAGGGATTTTTATTGTTCTCAAAGTTAAACAAAACTTGGTTCTACTACTGCGTGAGAAAAGAAACTCAAAAGCTATCCATAATTGAAATTGTGCATTTCCTTTGATGCATGTGCCAGGTGGCAGATGAGGAAGTTTTCAAACAACTTAAAGAAAGTCAATTAAGCTCTGCAACTTTGTGTTTAGTTTCTAATTAAATTATGCACAATCAAATAAGTAGATTCATTACCAAGTTAATCTATAATTCTTCCAATTTCCTTTCATCTGTACTGTCAACACCACCCTATAGAGATCCAGGTGTCAATGCAAATCCTTTAGTGACACCTCAGAGTTACAAACATGCTAATGACTCTAAAAGATCAATGGATAAATCAGGATGTTACAAAGGGTTATATTTGAAGTAATTACACACTTCTGTTCTTTGGTCTTAAAATGATGATCACAGATCTTTGACTCTTTATTTTCAAAGTCAGCTAATTGAGAAAATGACGTGAATTTGAAGGGAAAAATGTAACTTTCCAATGACAAGAGCCTCCCAGCAGATTTTTTTCCTCCTGATTATTGCATAGTCACAGTAGAGTTGGTAAACAAGTCTAAATTAACTCAGGAATGAGAATTATTTTCACGTTAAGTGGTTAATAACAGTGAATGCTTTTAATTTCAAATTACCATAATAATATTCTAGCACTATGTTGCAAATATCAAATTGGATTCTAAAACAATTTGCCACTGAAAGTTACCTTACTTATTGACTTAATGTAATCTATTCAACATAATACATTTTCAACATAAAATTACATTGGATCTGCAGTGTTGGAATTGAGCCACTTGGGCCAAATAGCACACACTGGTGTATTTGCTCCACACGAGCTTCCTTCCACCCCACTCCACCATCCCAACACCATTTTCTTCCATTCCTCGAGCCCTCGTGCATTTATCCTGATTCCCATTAAACTCATGAGGGACAGGCAGCATCTCTGGATAGAAAGAATGGGTAACGTTTCGGGTCGAGACCCTTCGCTCGGTCTGAAGAAGGGTCTCAACCCGAAACGTCACCCATTCCTTCTATCCAGAGATGCTGCCTCTCCCTGACTTACTCCAGCATTTTGTGTTTATCTTCAGTATAAACCAGCATCTGTAGTTCCTTCCTACCCTTTAAACCCATTTCTACTTCTCACCTCCATCACCTCCTTGTGAAAACAAGGTTCACATTCACACCATGACACACTATCTTACTGATTACCAAATATGAATATTAATATATCTTAAGGAAGCCAATAAAGGTATGTAACACGACATATAACAGCATTCTGTGTCAAACTGGTTTAAATCAGCATCTACAGTTCCTTCCTACACATATATCCAAGTGCTATGGCATAGCATCCAAAGCATGGTCCCATCTACTCTCGCATATCTCAAGATGCTGGGAATTTCTTCTTTTGATATGACGAAGATTCATAATTTAAACAATCATGCAAAAATTGAACATTGCTGTTAAGAGAGGCAATGTAGCAACTATGAAGGGAGACAAAAGAAGGGGAAATAAGAAAGAACAGGATATTAAAAAAACATACATGGACGACAAAGAAATCTAGGGTGAATAAAAGGCCTGTCCTACTTGGCGATTTTTTCGGCGACTGCCGGCATCATATCAATGTCGCCAACATGCCATTTGCTTTCTTCACTGCCTGCTGTACCCGCATGCTTACTTTCATAGACAGATGTACAAGGACCCCCAGATCCCGTTGTACTTCCCCTTTTCCCAACTTGACACCATTTCGATAGTAATCTGCCTTCCTGTTTTTGCTACCAAAGTGGATAACCTCACATTTATCCGCATTAAACTTCACCTGTCATGCATCTGCCCACTCCCCCAGCCTGTTCAAGTCACCCTGCATTCTCATAGCATCCTCCTCACAGTTCACTCTGCCACCCAGCTTTGTGTCATCTGCAAATTTGCTAATGTTACTTTGAAAATCCAGCAGCGACAAAAAAAAAGATGCGACACTTGAAAAAACACTGCGCATCATACTTCATCACGCCGCAAATTTTCCGGTGACCTAATACGTCAGTCAATGATGCCGGCAGTCGCCAAAAAAATCGCCAAGTGGGACAGGCCCTTAACAACAGGTTATCAGTGTAAAATAATGCAATGACAAGCTGAAAGGTTTTAAGACTTTACTCCTTGAGTAGTTGCAATAAGTGGAAGAATTAATTGAGCAAATAGATATAAACAGATATGATATAATTTGAATTATGGAGAGAGGACTGCAGGGGACCAAGGATGTGAACTGAAAATTCAGATGTATTCAATATTTAGCAAGAACAGGTAAAATGGAAAAGGAGGTCGGGTAGCATTGCTTGTTAAATGCTGTAATGAGGAAGGGTATCAGGTCAGATGATGTGGAATCTGAGTGGGGAAAGCTAAGAAGTACCAAAAAAAATTAGTAAGAATAGATTACCGATCACCAAGCAGTAGTGATGATGTTGGGGATGTAATTAAAATGGAAATTAGAGATTTGTGCAGTAAAGACATCAGTAAAAAAATGATTGAAATTACACTTAGATTGGGCTCACCAAGTTAATAATAATTATGTAGATGAGGAATTCACAAATGTTAGGGAACCTAGGTTCTGGTGAGAGGGAGGATGCGGAAAAAAATCAGTTCGAGTATGGAAGTGGTGCTGGGAAATTAACAGGATCAAAAAGCTAGGCCCAATAGTCTGAATCGCAGAATACTTCAGGTAGTTTTCCCAAACAATTTGAATGTAATTGTGTTCACGGTCCAACTTTCTTTAAACTTTGGATGAGGGCCTTTGGAGTGCAGAATAGTTAATGGAACCCCACCATTCAAAATAAGTAGGATTCATGAAAATAGGGAATTATAGAATCACTTATCCTGGTATGGATATTGGGGAAAATGCAAGAATTCTTTAAAGATGTGACAGCAGAAATTTGAAAAAACTGACAGATCAGTTAAAGACAAGGTGATTTAAAAAATAATAATAATAATTCTTAATAAATTTACTGTTTGCTTCTGCAGATATGTCGATAAAGTGTATGGGGGTAAACAAGTAGATGTGAGGCTGCAGATGCTGTAATCTTGAGTAAAAAAGGCTGGAGGAAATGCACAACAGTCAGGATGGAAATGGAGACCAGACTGAAGAAGGGTTCCAAGCTGAAATGTTGTCTGTCCATTTCCCATCCCAGATGCTACCTGACTCGCTGAGTTCCTCCAGCAGTTTGTTTTTAACAGTGGATGTGAGGTGGTTGGACTTCATAAGGTTATCATCAAGGCTCTGAATGAAGACATGCGAGTACAAAATTACAGCCAATGGAAATGGGGGCAATGTACTGACATGGACTAAGAACTAGCTGACACACAAATAAAGAGTATGAATACATAGCTCCTTTTCCTCGTGGCAGGCAGTAACTAGTGGGGTCTTTCCTGGACATAGTACATTGATGCAATTATAAATAAAGCACATCAACGCCTCAACTTCCTGAGAAGATTACAGAGATTCGGTATGTCAGAGAGGATTCTCTAGAACTTCTACAGGTGTACAGTAGAAAGCATATTGACTGGTTGCATCATGTAATCTGGTTCGGCAACTTGTAATCCTGGTTCGGCAACTTGAACGCCCAGGAGCAGAAAATACTGCAAAAAGTTGTGAACACTGCCCAGTCCATCACCGGCTCTGACCTCCCTACCATAGAAGGGATTTATCGGAGTCGCTGCCACAAAAAGGCAGCCAGCATCATCAGAGACCCACACCTTCCTGGCCTCACACTCATTTCACCCCCGCCATCGGGAAGAAGGTACAGGAGCCTGAAAACTGGAACTTCCAGGTTCAGGAATGGCTTCATTTCTACAGCCATCAGGCTATTAAACACTCCAACCTCAAGTAAGCTCTGAATTTCATAGACTATTATTATTATTGCACTATTATTGTTTGTTCTTTGAGTATGTGTGTATATATATATATATATTTATATAGTAGACTAAGTGGGACCTGTTGGGTCCCAGCATCATACAGGAGGGCTTGTCCCCCAACGCAATATTCCACCTCTCCACCAATTCCATATTGGTGGCCAGTGGGGGGAGGGGGTTGGGGGGCTTTCTGGAGCGCTAGTATGGGTGTTTTGCGCTGAAGGGACTGGTTTCCAGAGAGGAATGGACATTGTGGGCCGAATGGATTCTTGGGCTGGCGGCTCAGTCACTCAAGCCTATTTTGCTGGCAGCTCACTCACTCACGGCTGGTGGGCTGGCAGTTGACTTACGGCTATTCCTTGAAATTCCATTTCAAGCAGGGTGCAAGGCCACCAAATTCAAGTGCAGTTTCATACCACTTCAAGCAGGGTGCAAGGCCACCAAATTCAAGTGCAGTTTCATACCATTTCAAGCAGGGTGCAAGGCCATTAAAGACAGCGAGTCTTGACCTCTTCCCTCCCCATCTTGCAGAGACTGAGCCACTCCCACACTTCCGGGTTTTATAGTCCCTGCCCCCTCCCACCAGAAGGGGCGTGGCCTTCATGGCGTGATTGACAGGAGGGAGAATCTGAACATTTTTAAACACTAATAACTCTTTTATTTTTCATCGATGGGAAAAATCCTCGGCACCTGATGAGCGGAGGGGGACTCTAAGTAAGATGGCCAAAAGTCACAGCCATACATAGAAGCGTTTTTTCTAAAATCAATATAAAGTGCAAACAGGAAGTGGTCAAGATTAAACTTTTAACTATATATAGAAGGCAAGGCAGCTTTAAATGGGCAAGGCAGCTTTCATTAGGCAAAGCAGCTTTAATTAGGCAAGGCAGCATTAATTGGGCAAGGCAGTTTTAATTAGGCAAGGCAGTTTTAATTAGGCAAGGCAGCTTCAGCACTTTCAAACCAAAGGCAACACAGCTTTAGCATTCAAACCAAAGGCAACACAGCTTTAGCACTCAAACCAAAGGCAACACAGCTTTAGCACTTTCAAACCAAAGGCAAAACAGAGCTTTAGCACTTTCAAACCAAAGGCAACACAGCTTTAGCACTTTCAAACCAAAGGCATCCCAGCTTTAGCACTTTCAAACCAAAGGCAATCCAGCTTTAGCACTTTCAAACCAAAGGCCACACAACTTTAGCGCTTTCTAACTACATTTTCAAACCACATTAAGGGCACTGACTGGTCAGTAAAACCACTCACAATTTAGTAGACATATGTTCAGTTATTCACAGCCTAGACTGAGAATTGAGACCTCTCGCCCCCCCCCATCTTGCAGAGAACTGAGGCACCTCCGCACTTCTGGGTTTTATAATCCTACCGGAGGGGGCGTGGCCTTCAGGAGAGAGAATCTCAACCTTTTTTAAACACTAATAACTCTTTTATTTTTCATTGATGGGAAAAATCCTCTTGTCCTGCGCAACGGAGGGGGACTGAGTAAGATGGCCAAAAATCACAGCCGTAGGTGGCAGCATTTTTCCTAAAATCAATATACAGAACGACAGGAAGCGGTCAAGATGAGACTTTTAGTAATATAGGTGTGTGTGTGTGTGTGTGTGTGTACATACTGAACTTTTTTTCTCTCGTTTATCATATTGTTTACAGTGTACTATGTTTACATATTCTGTTGTGCTGCAGCAAGTGGCCGATTAGGAAAATGGTGGCCGATTAGGAAAAGGGGAGATGCAACGAGACCTGGGTGTCATGGTACACCAGTCATTGAAAGTAGGCATGCAGGTGCAGCAGGCAGTGAAGAAAGCGAATGGTATGTTAGCATTCATAGCAAAAGGATTTGAGTATAGGAGCAGGGAGGTTCTACTGCAGTTGTACAGGGTCTTAGTGAGACCACACCTGGAGTATTGTGTACAGTTTTGGTCTCCTAATCTGAGAAAAGACATTCTTGCCATGGAGTACAGAGAAGGTTCACCAGACTGATTCCTGGGATGTCAGGACTTTCATATGTAGAAAGACTGGATAGACTCGGCTTGTACTCGCTAGAATTTAGAAGATTGAGGGGGGATCTTATAGAAACTTACAAAATTCTTAAAAGGTTGGACAGGCTAGATGCAGGAAGATTGTTCCCGATGTTGGGGAAATCCAGAACAAAAGGGGTCACAGTTTAAGGATAAGGGGGAAATCTTTTAGGACCGAGATGAGAAAAACATTTTTCACACAGAGAGTGGTGAATTTCTGGAATTCTCTGCCACAGAAGGTAGTTGAGGCCAGTTCATTGGCTATATTTAAGAGGGAATTAGATGTGGCCCTTGTGGCTAAAGGGATCAGGGGGTATGGAGAGAAGGCAGGTACAGGATACTGAGTTGGATGATCAGCCATGATCATATTGAATGGCGGTGCAGACTCGAAGGGCCGAATGGCCTACTCCTGCACCTATTTTCTATGTTTCTAAATAAGAATTTAATTGTTTTATCTGGGACATATGACCAGAAAACACTCTTGAAGCATTAACTCTGTTTCCTCACCAGATACTTCCTGAACTGTTGAGTACTGGCAGTTTTTTCTGGCTTGTACTTAACAAGTACCTTTGTTACTTTATCTGGACTATATCTCTCAGCCCTCTAGTATTTCACTTTGATGACACCTACATAATTACCTTCAACCTGAGCTGAATAGCCCATGGAAACAGCAGGATGCTTGTCAACAGTGCTTGGAAAACCTCCTGTACTATTCCAACAAAGCTCAGGTCAAAAGTATTTTATTGCCATATATATATAAATAAACAAGCAAATAGTAGTGCAAAGACAAAAAATAGTGCCCCCAGTCAATATTGTTTGGGGCTTATTTAAAGGTTGTCGTGTTTAATAGCCTGATGGTTGTAGCATTAAGCATCCTCATCTTCTAACTGGACACGCTTCAGGCTTCAGAACTCAGCATCAAGGTTAACAATTTCACATAATCACCATTTCTAGCATTTTTGTTTCAAATTTCCTGCAGTTATTTCACCTTTCTCCAGTGATTGCAGATAATTATTCTGCATTGCCGCTTTCTCCAGACTGACCGTTTGTTCCCTTCTAACACCTTCTTTCATTGTGCACTAATATCCCTTTTATCTACTAATCACTCCTGTCTTCCACCCTTTCAAAGACTTACCAATTTGTTCTCTCCATCCCTCCCCCTGCCTCTTTATTTTCATTTGAGATTTCCAGCATTTGCAGTTTTTTTTAAACTGAATCATAAAATCTGTTTTCTCAAACTCTGTTCCTTTGTATTAACCCATTCTAGTGAAGGATCCAAATCAATATCACAATTTCTCTGTTCATAGATGTTGCCTGACCTGCTGAGTGTTTTGAAGAGCAGGCCATTTGGCCCTTCTGACCTACTCATCATTCACAAAAAATCAAGGCTGGCTTGCACCATTTTCCTGCACTAACCCCATATTCCTCGATTCCCCTTCTATTTAAAAATCTATCAATCACAATCCTGTACATACAGTGACTGATGCAGAAAACAAAATGCTGGAGGAACTCAACGGGTCAGGCAGCATCAGTGTTCACTACCCTCTAAGTGAAGCAACGTCTTCTCATCTCAATCCTGAATGGATGATTCTTTATTTTGAGATTGTGACCCCGTGATTCAAGACACTTCAGCCAGGGGAAACATTGTCCCTGCACCTACCTAGTCAAGCTGCGAAAGAATGAGAATTTACAGGAAAATATTTCATTTGAATCAGATATTAAGTTGTGCCTCTCCATTTCAGCATACGTTTCTGGTAGTTACCTCGAATTACATAAGAGTCCAGTGCCTCTTCCATTCTCTGCAATGCCTCTGCACGGTCGGCTCCATAGGTAACTAACTGAAACAAAAGCACATCAAGTGATTGAGGCGAGCTGCTGCCAGACGTGGTGCAAATGTGCCAGAAAACAAACCTGAAGTAGAAACAAAGATACTTAGATATATATTCATCAAATGGTACTTTGGACTTTTTGAAAAGATTCAGCTTGCTCCATTAGCACTGGGAATGGAACAGTGAGATTCTTAAGTGCTGCAGCTCTACAGCATTATAATGCAACCACAACAAATAAACTTATAATAATCAAAAATATAATCAATTATCAGTAATACCTGGTAACCAGACCATAAAAGTGCAAATTGAAGTACATACCACAACTTAAACAAAGTTCATAATAGATTGTTGTTGAGTTAGGGTCGTAGTTACAGTTGAGGTAGAGTTGTTCTTCAAGAGCCTGGTGACCGATGGGAAGAAGCTGTTCTTGAACCTCTTCACCCACTCTAGCAGAAAATGCTGGAGCCTCATCCGCCGCCTAGGAGCTGCACAGAAACCCCCTACCCAAAGCCGACCTTCTGTCACACCCAACCAGGTTGCATCCCACCTACTGAATATTGCAAAAGCACCCCAAGACAAGTCCACCAGAAGAGCTGTCGCAACAGAGCTAAGGACGCTTCGACGAACACCTGGAAAGGAAAGAAACCCTGAGCCCTTCGAGGTGGCTGAACTGGAGAAGGTCCTGCAGGGCCTGAAATGTGGAAAGGCAGCAGGTTATGATAACATCTCTCCAGAGTTCATGAAACACCTGGGCCCCCGAGCTCTAACCTGGCTGACCCAACTCTACACTAGGGCCATACAGACTAACTCCATCCCAAAGATATGGCGGACAGCAAAAGTCATTGCTATACCAAAACCTGGCAAAGACGAAAAACTACCAGCAAGCTACCGCCCAATCTCTCTACTCTGCGTCCCACACAAAATCTTAGAACGCCTTATACTACAACGTATATCTCCAGGAGTAGAAGAGATTCTCAGTGTGGATCAGGCAGGTTTCCGCAAGGACCGCAGCACAGGAGAACAAGTTCTGGCCCTAACCACCTGCATTGAAAACGGCTTCGAGAACAAACTGAAGACCGGGGCAGTGTTCCTTGATCTCACCGCAGCCTATGACACTGTGTGGCACAAAGGCCTCCACCTAAAACTCACCAAAGCACTCCCTGCCTGGGCATCAGAAACCATCAAATCTCTGCTCTCCAACCGCAGGTTCAGAGTTCACCTTGGACAGAACAAGAGTGCATGGAGAATACAGAAGAATGGGCTCCCGCAAGGGTCAGTTTTAGCCCCAACCTTGTTCAACCTTTACACAAATGACCTACCCACCACCAAATCCCGCAAATTCATCTATGCAGATGACATCTGTTTGGCCTTCCAAGCACCAGATTTTGGTACATTGGAACAGGTGCTCAATGAAGACCTTGCTAAACTGGACGAGTACTGCAAAACCTGGCGCCTAAAACCAAGCCCAGCAAAAACGGTCTCTAGTGTGTTCCACCTCCATAATGCAGAAGCCACAAGAGAACCAAACATCTATCTGAGCAGGACCAAACTGAAGTATGCCCCCACTCCAACCTACCTCGGAGTGACCCTTGACAGGACCCTATCCTTCAAGGAACATCTTAAAAGAACAGCAGCTAAGGTGAAGTCCAGAAACAATCTCCTCAGTAAGCTTGCTGGCTCAAAGTGGGGGGCAGCAGCCCCCACACTGCGCATTTCAGCACTAGCCCTTGCATTTTCTTCAGCCGAATATTGTGCCCCTGTTTGGTCCAGGTCATCCCACACACACCATGTGGATACCCAATTGAACTCAACAATGAGGATCATCACAGGAACAATCCGCTCAACACCACTCCCCTGGCTCCCTGTCCTATCCAACATAGCCCCTCCACACATCCGGCGAGTAGTCCTCACTCAAAGGATGCTCCAAAAGACCAAAAACTCCCCTCATCTGCCAATTCACATGGACATCTTCAACCCACCCACTGCTCGACTTCCATCTAGACGACCAATTTGGAAGAACCCACCACCAGCTGATTTCACCATCCAATCAGCTTGGAAAAGGGAATGGGAGTCCAAGGACGTCCCAAATAAACATCTGGTGTCAGACCCCACCCTACCGGTCCCTGGCACCAATCTCCCAAGGAAGCAGTGGACGACGCTGAATAGATTCAGGACTGGACATGGCCCCTGCTTGGCCAGCCTTCACAAATGGGGCAGCAGTCCAACCCCATGGTGTGCTTGTGGAGAGCAGCAAACAATGCAACACATCATTGAAGCATGCCCTCAACAAAGACTCAAAGGAGGACTTGTCACCCTTCATACAGCAGATCAAGAGGCAACTGCTTGGCTAAAGGACTTTGCATTCGCTAAATAAATTGAACCTGGACGTCATAGTTCTCAAGCTCATGTATCTTCTTCCCTATCGTAGCAGTGAAATGAAAGCATGGCCAAGACGGTGTAGGTCTTAGATGATATTCGCTGAAGTAGCACTTCCTGCAGAACCCTTTCATGATGGTGAGGTCAATACCCATGGACCAGGCAATGACATATAAATATTATTATCCAAAATTGAGAGACCTCACTCTCAACCATTCCGTCCAAAATATAACCAAGTGTTGACCTATGTAATCAAAATTGAAAACTAGGGCTGGGCTCATTGATGTTTGTCATCCACATCAACGATTTGGATGAGAATACACAAGGAATGTTCAGTATGTTAGCAGGTGACACTAAAATAGGTGGTACTATAGCTGGTGAAGATGGTTAAGAGGAATTACCGCAGGATCTTGATCAGCTGGGCATGAGGAAGGGCTATTGGAGTTTAATTCAGTTAGGTGCGAGATGTTGTATTTTGGGTAGTCAAGCAGGGCAGGACCATCGCAGTGAAAAGTATTGGCAAGGGGAGTGTTGTTGAGCAGATGCATCTAAGAGTACAAGTACCTAGTTCCCTGAAAGTGGCATTGCAAGTAGATAGAGTGGTGAAGAAGCCATTTGGCATACTGGCCTTTAGGGAACTGTATACAAGTTAGGACATTATGTTACAGTTGCACAAAATGTTGGTGAGGCCACATTTAGAGTATTGTGTTCAGTTTTGGCCATCCTGCTAGAGTAAAGATGCCAATAAGCTGAAAAGGGTGCAGAGAAAATTTATGAGGATGTTGCCAGGACTTGGGGGCCTGAGTTGTTGGGAGAGGTTGGTAGGCTAAAACTTTATTCCTTGTAGCGCAAGGAGGCTGAGGAGTGATCTCATAGGGGTGTATAAAATCATGATGGGAATAAATAAGTTGAATGTACAGTCTTTTATCCAGGGTAGGAGAATAAAAAAAATAGAGATATTGGTTTCAAGGTGACAGGGGAAACATTTAATAGGAACCCAAGGGGCAACATTTTCACACTGAGTACGGTGGGTGTATGGAACAAGCTGCCAGCGGAAGTAGTTGAGGCATTTACAATAACAATATTTAAATGGCATTTGGACAGGTACATGGGGGTAGGCTAGGTTGAAAAGAATATGGGCCTAATGCAGTCAAATGGGACTAGCTTAGATGGCGTCTTGGACAAATTGGGCAGAAGGGCCTGTTTTTCAGCTGTTTAAGAAGGAACTGCAGATGCTGGAAAATCGAAGGTAGACAAAAGTGCTGGAGAAACTCAGGGTGCAGCAGCTGTATGACTATGATAAAAAAATAAAACATATAATGCATCTTTTCTCACTATTTCCACAACAGCTAGTTTGTTGCCTTGCCACTCTCCTCCCAAACACAATTATGATTTGTTTGCAGATGTTTTTGAAAGGTCTTTTCCTACCCATTTTGGGAAATATTCAAATTTACTTTCATTGGCCTCAGTTTATGCACCAGCCTGCTTCGTAGAAAGTCTGCGACCTGAGAGGGAATTTGTCAAGGCCACATGCTTCACTGGACAGTGAATGATGAAATATTACTTTGCAAAGTTGCGGCACAATTCTTATTTTTAGATAGCCATCTTGCAGATGAAAACACTTTCTTCATATCCAATTGCATTGAAAATCTTCAATGGGGGCGCTGCGAGAAGGCGGCCTGCCAGCAGCGTGTTAGTGATTTCTATTTTTTTTAGTATGTCCAAATGTTTGTTTTAGTGTCTCTCGGTGTGTCTTGTGTGGGGGTGGTAAGGGGGGGTTATGGGGAAACCATTTTCGGTCGCCTCCTCCACAGAGAGGCAACTTTTTCCATGTTGCTTCCCTCGCGGCCTAACACCAAGGATTGGTGCGGCCTTTCCCGGAGTCGGGCCCGGAGCTTCAGCAGCGGCCACAGCGATGACTTTTTCCGATCTGTTCTGCCTGAAGGCGCGGCGTCCGGAGCCTGGGAAGCCTCATTGGGGATTCCCAGAGGAGAAGAGCTCTGACCTGCCGGCCCGTGGCCTTCAACATCTTGAAGCCGCGGTCTGCGGAGCTTCTAGCCGCGGGCGCGGTGTCCGGAGCCTGGGACCCCTCGCTGGGGATCCCCGGAGGAGAAGAGCTCCAACCCGCTGGCCTTCAATATATTGAAGCCGCGGTCTGCGGAGCTTCTAGCCGCGGGCGCGGTGTCCGGAGCCTGGGATCCCTCGCTGGGGATCCCCGGAGGAGAAGAGCTCCAACCCGCTGGCCTTCAATATATTGAAGCCACGGTCTGCAGAGCTTCTAGCCGCGGGTGCGGCGTGGACTTAGCATCCGGAGCGGGATTCCTCGCCGGGGATCCCTGGAGAAGAGCTCCAATCGCCGGCTTGCGGCCTACATCATCTTGAAGCCGCGGTCTCCGGTAGGGAAGCACCGATTCGGGACTTACCTTCCAGAAGAGAGGGCCTGTACATCTGGCCGCCCGCAGCGGCGACTGCGTAGGTTCATGGCCCCGACCACGGGGGAACAATGGAGGAGGACTGATTGTACTTTGTGCCTTCAACCACAGTGAAGAATGCTGTGGTGGATGTTTGTGTTCAATTTTATTGTGTATCGTGTGTTCTTTTTGATTGTACCACTGCTGGCAAGTTCATTTCACTGCACTTTATTGTGTATGTGATGAATACATCTGATTGATTGATTGATACATCATTTTGTGTTTATGCTTCACTTTCCGCATGTGTAACTTTTTTAATTGAGCGTAATCTCTCAATGCTAGTACAATCATGAATAGTTTCATCATCTTCACCGATGCCTCTACATCCGATTTAATTACCCATTGCCTTCAAAAATCAATTAGGATTAAATTAGATCACAGGGTAAACAACAGTAGTTGAAACAATCTGCTCAATCCTTTGTAACATCAAATTGATTTTAGTACCTGACCACAAGAAGACACTCTCCATTGCCAACATAACCTAGCTCACTGAATAAAGTACTGTAGTCTGAAATATTGAAGTTAAAAATGTCTAAAGTTAAATAAGAGTTGTGAGAATGAAAATGATGATGAAAATGATGAACATTAATATTGAAATAACACCTCAGCTGCGACCTTTAACAGAAATATGCAGGACTGCAAAGTAGCAGAAAACAGGATTGTTCAAACGAGCACTCTCAAAAGATGAACCGAAGAGACTCATTCCATATCATTCTACCGATCTTGTCCTATGTAGCGTTTCTGATATGTCATTTAATTATGTCACCGGGGAGAGGGATTAACAAAACGAAATAGCTTTAAACTGCTCTTGAGCATCCCCCAATGATTAACGAGATTGACACAGCCAGACGCCCAGTGTAGTTCTGGCCAGGGACAAGGTGTGACGTGAGCAACAAATGTCCCATGAAAGCACATCACTCTTCCACTAAATTGATAAACCATGAATACCTCAAACAAAAATACACTTACTTTTGAAATCATAGGATCGTAATAAATGCCTATGTCACTTCCTTCCTGAATGCCACTGTCAACACGAACCTGATAAAAAGAAACAAACCCATAATAATTCAAGCCTAAAGCTGTTGTGTTTTGTTGACGATGAAGGAAGCAATAGGTAACACATGTTTTAATTCAAACGAGTACAAAAACTTGTCCCAAAACAACAATACATAGTAGACACGTTGCATATAATACAATATTACATATTACAAATTAATTGACTATTCAGTGAAGAGACTGGAATCTCTGACAGTTGAGCATTTGAAGTTCTTTAAATTAATTCAACATGATGCACTGCATATTCTACAATATTACCATCATACCTTCACCCCAACAGTACAACTGTTATTCCTGTATTTCCCCAGGAGAGATTACTATTTACACAGCTTTTTTCCATAACCTATGAGACATCCAGCTCACTGTCCCATTAAACAGTATGGCCATGGTATACGACACAGGAGTTCGGTTTATCAAAAAGAAAGTTAGTGCATTGCAGACTCTGGTTTCCTTCACTGTTTGACTTCATTAGTGTGATGTTGGGATTAGTTGTAAGAAACATTGTTTAAATTAGCTGTTCATAGGTTATAAGTATTTATTAAATTGCTGTTGTCAAGATACAGCCAACAAAATATTTAAAAACCAATCAAAAAAATTTCAAGGCAGATAGAATCATCACAGGGATCTCGAGAACCAAAAGTAAGTCGAAGCTGCTGGAACAGCAGGGCTCCAAGATACTACACTGCGACAAAATAAACCCAAGAACACTCTCATAGATCTGCACCAGGGGAAGAAACCCTCATAATAAACAGCGGCAGCAGCACATCTGTTTGCAATGAGGCAGGCATAAGATGGTCATGACAATGTCTCCTGCAAATTTTTAATATTCTAATTTGGATGATTGTCCAGGGAATTAAAATACAGATTTTCTTGTCTGTTGCAGCTCAAGGCTGCTGCAGCGATGTCTTTATTTCCAACACTGTGAACAAATTGTACCGAGATTGATTGAAGCTAGCTTAGAGAACATTAACCTGCGTTCAAATTGGCTTAATTTGCATTTTGTCCCTTTGATTTCAGTTTTTCTTCTTTGCCTCTTTTTAAAGGATGTGAACAATAGTGGACAAGAGAAAGCATGTGTTACACACACACACACTCACAGTGGTGTCACATCGTCTAATACAACATGCAGACACTTCTACCCTATAAGAAATCATGCCTCTTCCTGGGAGAGAGATGAAGCCGAGATAAATATTCAAGCCAAATTATTTCTGCAAACACTGTCCATCTCTGACAGGAGATTTGTGCAGCACTAATGTAGTGGGTCTGATGCAAGACTCATCACCAGTCCCAGTAAAAATGTAGTTGTTCCTTACTGGGGCATTTCAGAGGGATCTTAAGTGTCAATCATATAGGTTGGTCCAGAATCATATATTGAGTTGAGTTTAGTTTATTGCCACATGTACCAAAGCTGTTGTTGTGTGCTAACCAGTCAGTGGAAATACACATGAACACAAGAAAATAGGAAATAGACTGCCATCAGGCCCCACAAACATGCATCGCCGGACAATATGATCATGGCTGATCTATGTGTAAGAAGGAACTGCAGATGCTGGTTTAAACCGAAGATAGATACAAAAAGCTGGAGTGACTCAGCATCTCTGGAGAGATGGAATGGGTGACGTTTTGGGTCGAGACCCTTCTTCAGACCTATGCAAATCCATGCTGGCCTCAACTATGTGCCAAGTCCTCATAGCCCTCAATCCTGCCATATTTCGTATTTATCTGCTTCCACCTTAAATATATCTAATGATCTAGCCTCCACAATCATATGTGGAAAGGAATTTCCATGCACCTCCATTTTAAGTGACCAGATTGAGTAATGATGGCAATACCCTGCCCTGAAGAAATGAACCAGATAAACTTTATAAAAAATCAATAGTCCTGTGATCACCATTACTGATGGCTAGTTTTTCATTTTAATCCCAGGTTATTTTAACTGAATTTAAAATTCATGAATTTTCTGGTTGTATATGAGCTCATGTCTTTGGATTTTTACAGCTCACCATAATGCCAAACCAGTGGTTGCAGAGAATCAACTAGATTCAACAGTTAAAGCCCAGAAGGTGGCACAGAGCAGCGACCTCACAGCACCAAAGACCCAAATTTGACGCGGACCTCAGGTGCTGTCTGTGTGAAGTTTGCATGTTCTCCCTGTGGCCGTGTGGGTTTCCTCCTGGTAATCTGGTTTCCTCCCACATCCCAAAGACATGCGGGTTTGTAGATTGTTTAAGAAGGAACTGCAGATGCTGAAACAATCGAAGGTAGACAAAAATGCTGGAGAAACTCAGCGGGTGAGGCAGCATCTATGGAGCGAAGGAATGGGTGACGTTTCGGGTCGAGACACTTCTTCAGATTTCAGGTTTGTAGATTAATTGGTTTCTGTAAATTGTCCCCAGTGTGTAGGGACTAGGATAACAATGAACAAGCGTGAATGAGTTATCAATGGTCGGTGTGGACTAGGTGGGCCGAAGGGTCTGTTTCCATGCTGTGTCTTTAAGCTCTGCTAAACGACAATTAGTGCCGGAGAAGGACCATCACTACACACAAGCAAATGCATTTTCTTTTGCCATGTCAACAATCTCCGCACATACACAAACTAATTCTGGGTAAGTCACAAGTAAAGGACAGGTATTGTGCAGGAAGTGACATGGGTGGGGCCTGACCACAACTAGGATGGATTCCTTCGATCAATTACCAGAGGTGAAACGACTATATGAGCCAACAAGATACGTATGAATTCATTCTACAAGATCAGCAGTGGGATGGAAGTGCCTGTAACTTGCAGAAAACTCATGGTCATTGCAACCATGCTGGCCCTGGACTTGATCTAGTTTGGGGGCTCAGCTTGGAGAAAACAGCAAATCTTCATTGAGAAATGAGGAGACGTTTAATACTGCATTCCTCGCAATCAGAATGCAATGATGAAGAGTACAACTAATCACGTTCAAGTAATTCAATTCCTAGTGATTATGCATCAATTTAGTGCTTTCCTGATCAGATGAACAGATACAATAAATAAGTGACAGCGGGAACCTCATGTAACACCACAAAATTGTAATTAATACTCCGGACAGACGGTGAGGTGGACTTGCATCTTTGCAGCATCTCTAATGTAACAAAGCTGCCTAAGCCACTTTGCAAGACAAAATTAGACAATTCATACAGATATTAGGACGTGACTAAGCATTCAGACAACGAGGCAGGTTTTAAGCAACATCTAAGAGAAGGAGAGAGTTTGAGACATGGGGTAAGGGATTTTGGAACAAGAGTCCGGAGCAGCTGAACCTGCAATGAACCAGTAGAAATCAGGAAGGATTTGTAGGCGCAGTGAGATCCCAGAGGATTGCAGGGCTGGAAATGCTCATAAAAACAGGGAAGAGCAAGGCCATGGAGGGATGGACGAGAACTTTAAAACTGAAACAATTTGAAACCTAGGCCATTGTACATTTGTAAGAAGTTGGAGTTAGATTGAGGAGTCTATAATCCAAGTTAGGATACTGTATGTGAAGAAGGCAGAGTGTCTTCTCACTATTACCTTCGGGCACTGTATTGCAGCTGTGTCATTGCTGATGTGTCTACAGTTGTTCAAAATTCACATCCAATGCACATATATAAGTTCCTGTAAGATATTGAATCGTATTTTAAAAACACAAAGAATTGTAACGACAAATTTGCTCATAGGCTTTGAAGGATGTCTACCTGAGGGAACTGTTTTACTTTTTATTTTCGTTCCATTCCAAACCTCCTCAGCATGAAAAATCAACTAACTCACAGCTGGTCCTTTTGTCAACCACACTTGCTCTTAGTTTTATCATAATGTGCCTTTTTTTGTCACTGATGTGATGCAGGCAACATTTACTACTCATTTCCAATTTTCCCTGAGAAGGTGGGTGAGCCACCTTCCTGAACAACCGACGTCTGCATGGTAAAGATTTTCTGCAGTATAGGTGAGTTCCAGGAATAAGAACAGCTGCAATGATGGGACGGAGATATATTTCCAAGCCAGGAGGGTTTATGATTACAGGGGAGCTTGCAGGTGATGGTATTCCCATGCTCCTGTTGCACACGTCCTTTCGGTGATAGAGGCTCTGGGTTTAGCCAAGTTGCGACGGTGCTTTGCACAGCATTCTGCAATACTAGGCAGAATACAATTAGCAAATCCAGAGAAGGGCAAAGTTAAGGGTGAAGGTGGCTGTGGAGGCCGTCAATGTATATTTTTAAGGTGGAGATTGACAGATTGTTGATTGGTATAGGTGTCTGGGGTTATGGGACGAAGGCAGGAGAATGGGGTTTCAGAGGGAAAGATAGATCAGCCATGATTGAATGGCGGAGTTGACTTGATGGGCCAAATGGCCTAATTCTGCTCCTAGAACATGAACATGAAACAAAAGGTATGCAATTGGGTGCAAAGCAAGCGAGACAGAATGTTAAATGTTTCCTCTCTAACTTTTTCTTAACAAAAGTTTAATCTGAAATACTCAGGATGGCACAGTGGCTAATTTAATTGAGCCACTGCCTCAAAGCTCCGGTGGCTGTGTTCAACCTTAATCTCCAGTATTGTCTGTATGTGGACTTTGTATGTTCTCCCTGTGGCCATGCTAGTTTCCCATGGCTGCTCCAACTTCCCTCATGTCACAAAGACGGTGGGTTGGTGGGTTAATTGACCATAGTAAATTGCCTGACGTGTGGATGAGTGGTAGAATCTGGGGACGTTGATGGAAATATCGGGAAAATAGGTTACCATTGCTTACTGATAACTGCTGAGTGAATGCGTAGCATGGACGCGATGGGCCGAAATGGCCATACTAATAAAATATAGAACTTTATTCCTTCCCATTGATACAATCACGCTACTGAGTATTTCCTGCACATTTTGAGCATCCTAAGGGCTTTGTTTTTTACTAATGATTGAAAGGCTCAAATAATTATAAATATTCCCTATTCATTCTTGACTACGTTTTTTGGACTATCATCATTTCAACGTGATAATGAAAAGCATTATTCTTTCAAAACTTTACATTTGATGCACATATCATTATATTTTAAAGAGTAATAGGAAGTACTGCCTACAACTTACAAATGAGCAAACTTGTGTGTTGCACACTCAGCCACTTGTCAAATCTTTTCACGTGAAAAATAACTGTCATGTTATTGATATGAAGCAGAATGAAGATAACAGAAAAGCTGAACAAATGTCAGATCCCGCTCAACATAATCTGTTTAGCAATGTTCTCAAGCCTCCAGCGTAATTAAAAATTCTGCTTATCGGTACCCTGACAAGCCACGTGAAGCTATCAGGCATCTCCCCACCCATCATTCTCCATTCACCTCTCCCCTAAGCACTACTCCCTGTCTGCCTCGTTTACCTGACAAGTGACAGAACAATCTGATTAAATGTTTGCAGGGGGAGGAGGCTTGCAGACCCTCGTGACAGGCCAAAAGTGATCACCATGGAGATATATAATTACAGCTGTCAACAGCATCTACCGTCCCGCTGGCATCAATTTGATTGCTCCCAGCAATAATGATAGACAAAGCTTATTGTGCACTCCCCTGCTCCCAATCACGTTGTCTGTTCCTTGGTCCATTTAGCTGACAAGCAACATTCACACAAGCAAATAACAGCAGTACGCAGAACATTTAAGGCATTTTAATTGTTTTTTTTTTATATGCTGATGTCTTACAAGCCTAAGTGTTATTACATAAAACTCCTGCTGCAGCATTAATTGAAGGAGGATTTGGTGGAACAGGAGCTGTAGGGGGTAGAATATGTCCATTATCACTTGCACTTTCAACAGGTTGTGTGCTTTAAAAACTGCAAATTGCAAAACTTGCAAGGGCAAAAGGTTTGACATCATTTTATCTAGAGGCAAATGGCAAATCTCCCCACACGTTCACACTTCAGACTGCTGCATTTTCCTGCATCTTCACTCCGCAAAAAGACAATTAGCTTTAATTCTGGATTTCTGAAATCAGGACGATGGGAAAGCCAGGAAAGCTTCCATAAGGAGCTGAACAATGATACTGCGTTCAGTGAGCAGAGGGGTAATTGCACTCAGTTTTCTACACAAACTATGTATGCCCAAAAGTGAAATCTGAGCAAGGTCTGCACAATTATGCATGGTCCCAAATGCAATCAATAAAACCCAGGTTGCATGTAATGAGTCTGGAAACAACCACAAAATAGGATGGCGCAATGAAATTCTGAAACACTTTCAATGTTTTCCTATTGTTACATCTGATGGGAATTTATTTAATTACGTAAGTTGATTTTTTTTGTTTACTAACATTACCTCTTCATTATGAATCACAATTCAAACCAAGTTTTGCGTCGTAAGTGAATGAATGATTGTGGCAGCATTATAAATTGGTCAGCTCATTATCATGAACAGAAGGACCATTTTGCTCCATACCTGCTCCACCATGGATGAAATCACCATGGCCTGTGTCTGGACTCGCCATAGCCAATTTTGCCCACTATCCCTTTGGTTAATAAAAATCCATCAATCTCAGTTAAAAATAAGGGTCTGTCCCACTTACGTGACCTTTACAGGTGACTGCCGGCACCCGTGATAGGTCACCAAAATGTTCAACATGTTGAAAATTCGGCAGCGACCAGAAAGACGCTACGACTCTTTGGAGACCTCATGACCATAGGAGACCTCTCACGACCAGACAGGCTGTGTGGTCGTGAGAGGTCTCCTATGGTCGTGAGAGGTCGCCCGCGACATGTCGCCAGAGGTCGCCTGTATGGTCGTGAGAGGTCTCCTATCTTTCTGAACTATCTTTCCTTCTCAACCCCATTCTCCTACATTCGCCCCATAACCCCAGACACCCTACTTAATTGAGTATCTGTCAATCTCCACCTTAAAAATATCCATTAACTTGGCCTGACAAGACTTGAATAACATTCACCTTATTATTCCTCCGCAGTTTCTTATGTGTTTCAATAAGGTCACCCTTAAACTCCAAAGAATATCAATTGTATTTCTTTGGCTTCTTATGATGGGGGAATTGTCTCCTTCCTGAAGTTAACCAAGTGAATCTCTTTTGAATCTCACTTGTGATGCTTAGCAGCCGAACAGCTAGGAACACAACTCACTTACAGTATGTGTAGCTAAAATGCCATGACCTTTTGTAGTATTTCATTCCGCCCGGATTAAGCTATTTTATGGATGGAAATCGTTCAGCGATCCCATACCGATGTTCTCCTGGAAAGAGTACTTTTCAAGAAGCTCGTGTTTTGAGTGATCTTTATTCTTCTATCTGTGTTTACAGTGTTTGTTACCATTTTATTCCTTGTGTAGAATGGAAAATTGAGTGCAGGAGTTTCTAATGTTTTCGTATCATGCTGAGATGTCAGAACTGATTTTGTTTAAATATACATTTAAAGGATTACATCAACAGCTGTTCAGCAAACATGGTGGTTATTCAGATAACTTACGTTGGGCACGTGTAATGGCTCTTCATACTGAGAGAGACGCCCAATTGAAGGTAGTCCAAAGGATTTGTAGGGATCCTAGAAAAGGAAGTTCAAACAAGAGGAAGCATTAACTTTAAAAGAAAACACAGGAAGCAAGGTTAGCTGTGTATACACACTGAAACCATTGATGGGGCTATTTTTGATCACTTAAGACATTAAATAGTGCTTGGACCCTTTTTTCTTATTTTTTATCACCGAGCAAATGACCAATAAACACCTCGCCCATTCAAAAGGTTTGCATCGGTTTCCTGATTAGCATAACAAGTTGCAAAATTATTGGTGTGCCTTAAAAGACTAGAGAAAGCAACAGCACAAAGCCTTCAGGATGTTATAGGCAATTAAACAAGGATCTCTGCACCGAAGAAAAAGTGCTGAAGTTTGGGGAGGCTGGGGGAGGGGTTGCTATTGTTCTGCATGCATCATCTAACACCAGTGACATCCACAATATGCTTTGTGGTTTTATATTCCAATTGAACGACTAAACATTTCTATCCCAACTCTAAATCTGCCAGAGAGCATTTGGCATGAATTGTGATGCCAACAAAAAATTACCTCTGCATACACTCTGCATTCTATTGCCCAGCCATTGATGGGAATATCAGCTTGCTTGTGGCAAAGTGGGTAACCCTTGGCAACGCGGATCATTTCTTGGACCAGGTCCAGGCCAGTAATGCATTCAGTGACAGGATGCTCAACCTGCAAGGTCACAAATTGACAGTCATTAAGGAAAGAAACAACGAAAGAAGGAAATCTACACAACGCTGGAAAGTGCTGGAGCTCGGAAACCGAGGGCAAGACTCCGATTATCGCTGCTGCTCCTCATTTCATAATGGAGCCTTTAAAAAACAGGTTGAGAACACACACACGTACAAGTTGACGCGAACACACATTGATCCAACACAGACTCACACAACAACCACACTCATAAACGCAAAACACATCCTCACAAAACACAAAAGTTACACACAGAACGCAACCCCACATACAGACATACGAGACACTCCCTCAAAGTCATGTGCATACCCTCTCACACCTTATATTCTCACTACAGACAGACTTCCACATAACACACCCTCACAAAAAAAACAGTGCCCTCCATAATGTTTGGGACAATATTTATTTATTTGCCTCTGTACTCCACAACTTGAGATTTGTAATAGAAAAAAATCATGTGGTTAAAGTGCACATAGTCAGATTTTAATAAAGGCCATTTTTATACATTTTGGTTTTACCATGTAGAAATTACAGCAGCGTTTATACATAGTCCCCCCGTTTCAGGACACCATAATTTTTGGGTGACAGCAATGTCATGTAAATGAAAGTAGTCATGTTTAGTATTGTTTGCATATCCTTTGCATGCAATGACTGCTTGAAGTCTGTGATTCATGGACATCACCAGTTGCTGGGTGTCTTCTCTGGTGATGCTCTGCCAGGCCTGTATTCAGCCATCTTTAGCTTATGCTTGTTTTGGGGGCTAGTTCGCTTCAGTTTTCTCTTCAGCATATAAAAGGCATGCTCAATTGGGTTCAGATCGGGTGATTGACTTGGCCACTCAAGAATTGACAATTTTTTAGCTTTGAAAAACTACTTTGTTGCTTTAGCAGTATGTTTGGGATCATTGTCTTGCTGTAGAATGAACTGCCGGAAAATGAGTTTTGAGGCATTTGTTTGAACTTGAGCAGATAGGATGTGTCTATACAATAGACAATAGACAATAGGTGCAGGAGTAGGCCATTCGGCCCTTTCAGCCAGCGCCGCCATTCAATGTGATCATGGCTGATCATCCCCATTCAGTACCCCGTTCCTGCCTTCTCCCCATATCCCCTGACTCCGCTATTTTTAAGAGCCATACCTAGCTCTCTCTTGAAAGCATCCAGAGAACCTGTCTCCATCGCCCTCTGAGGCAGAACTTCAGAATTCAGAATACACTTCAGAATTCATTATGCTGCTACTATCAGCAGTTGTATCATCAATAAAGATAAGTAAGCCAGTACCTTCAGCAACCATACATGCCCTGGCCATAACACCCCGACCACCGTGTTTCACAGATGAGGTGGTATGCATTGGACCTTGGGGAGTTCCTTCTCTCCTCCATACTTTGCTCTTGCCATCACTCTGATATAAGTTAATCTTCATCTCATTTGTCCACAAGACCTTTTTTCCAGAATTGTGGTTGCTCTTTGAAGTACTTCTTGGCAAACTGTAACCTGGCCATCCTATTTTTGCGGATAACCAATGATTTGCATCTAGTAGTGTAGCCCCTGTATTTCTGTTCATGAAGTCTTCTGCGGACAGTGGTCATTGACAAATCCACACCTGACTTCTGAAGAGTGTTTCTGATTTGTCGGACAGGTGATTGGGGATTTTTCTTTATTATAGAGAGAATTCTTCTGTCATCAGCTGTGGAGGTCTTCCTTGGTCTGCCAGGCCCTTTGCGATTAGTAAGCTCACCAGT
This sequence comes from Amblyraja radiata, assembly GCF_010909765.2. Lineage (NCBI taxonomy): Eukaryota > Metazoa > Chordata > Chondrichthyes > Rajiformes > Rajidae > Amblyraja > Amblyraja radiata. The sequence continues at coordinate 85,458,806 of NC_045961.1, read as the reverse complement.
GCTCTCTTTCTTCTCAATGATGTTCCAAACAATTGACTTTGGTAAGCCAAATGTTTTGCTGATGCCTTTAACAGTTTTATTCTTGTTTCTCAGTCTCATAATGGCTTCTTTGACTTTCATTGGCACAACTTTGGTCCTCATGTTGATAAACAGCAATAAAAGTTTCCAAAGGTGATGGAAAGACTGAAGGAAAGACTAGGTGCTGAGAGCTCTCTGATACCAGCATTAAGGAGGCATTTAAACACCCTGAGCAATTACAAACACCTGTGAAGCCATGTGTCCCAAACATTATGGTGTTCTGAAATGGGGGGAACGATGTATAAACACAGCTGTAATTTCTACATGGTGAAATCAAAATGTATAAATAAACCCTTTAATAAAATCTGACAATGTGCACTTTAACCACATGTAATTTTTTATATTACAAATCTCAAACTGTGGAGCACAGAGGCAAATAAATAAATGATGGGTTGTTGTCCCAAACATTATGGAGGGCACTATATATCACAAAGACAGAAATACTGCTCAGGTTTAAGAAACTGTTATTAGCATTGGTTGTAATCCTGCACTGTTACTTGCATGTTTTGAAGAGCTTTGCAATTTCCTGATGAACAATGTATCCAAAATCTTTCCCATTTGCCTGCTTTCCCTAACCTGTCCTGACAAGCAACCAGATTAATGTAATCTTACATCAACCCAGTGCAGCAGAAACGAGCAGATGGATCCTTCAGGTTTTTTTTCCCTCTAGACTGAAATGTGTAGTGCTTAGCATGCACAATAGCTGGGTTGAACCAATACAGTCACTCTGCTATCAGCAAATTGCTGCTAACAGCTTCCCACGATGCTGTTAGGGGAATACCCAGTCTGAATACACATACTGGTCAGTCCACGTCTCAAATCTCAGTCAGGATGGATATAGTGAAAGGGGGGGGGAAAGGAATACAAGCATTGTACCTTAATATTTAAAACCATGTACATGAATGGCTTTAATTGAAAAAACACTTTACAAATAAAATTCATTGTGGTTTTTCCAAGTCTGTGAATTTGCTGACACCCAGGTGGAATTCTGGTGTTACCATTTTTAATGTCTAGCACAATGCTACCAGACACTTGTTTACTGGGTGATTTCTGCAGAGACCAGCTCAGTATATTCAAAGCAGATGGTGCAATTAACTTAGAAAGGCTTATATTCCAGACAAATTTTCATCATAATTAACTGACACTTTGACATTTTTCTAATAAAAGTCATTACTTAAAGAGCAAACAGTTTGTACAGTGTAAATCTGGCAAATGGGACTGCGGAACATGCACAAGCATTTCATTCACATTGTTATCGGTCCACGGCAGTCAATTTAAGCAATTTTGATCACAATGAAGCTATCTTCTTTGCAATCCAAATGCTGCACATGACAAGTACAATCCCAAGCCTTCATGTTTGTCTTGACAATTCAGCTGAACTGTTCACATGTACATTTTAATTGTGACACAAATCCTTATAAAAGCCACGAGTGGGTCTGTGTATTTATATGGGTTTTATCGATCATAGTTAGCCTGAGCAGGTTGAATGAAGTGTGTTTAAAAAATATGAATGACGGAGAAGAAAAGAAGCGTAAGATATTGTCTGCCAATACCTGCTAACTGGCTATGACATTGCCACATGAATTCAATTCTCTGGGGCACCTCTCGCAAGTGTGTCGCCGACAGTGATGTTGGAGTCATGCATATCAAACGATAGAAAGTAGCCAAGGCTTCAGTTCTGATCGTGATCTAGTGAAAACTGCCAAAGGTGCATGTTTGGATGAGAAGATTTCAAGATCTGCAACCTCCTGAAACTCTTTCTTTTAGACGTTGGAGCAGCACGGAAACTGGCCCTTCAACCCACCGAGTCCATCGTCGACTAGAGATCACCCCCGTACACTAACACTATCCTATACACTAAGAACAATTTACCATTTGTTTTTAACCGAAGTAAATGAACCTACAAACCTATAAATCTTTGGAATGTGATTAGAAACCAGGACACCCGGAGAAATCCCACGCGGTCACAGTGAGAACGTACAAACTCTGTACAGACAGCACCCATAGTCAGGATTGAACCCCTGTCTCTGGCGCTGTAAAGGGCCTGTCCCACGAGCATGCGACCTGCATGCGGCAAGCGCGACCTAACCGAAAGCGGGGGCCGCACGAAGGTCGAGTGATCCCCGTACAGGGCCGGTCCCACCAGCATGCGCCTGCATGCGGCGAGCACGACCAAGCTGGAAGCGGGGACCGCGCGGAGGTCGAGTGAGTGACGTGAAGTTCGAGCGAAGTCCGCGGGTAGTTCATGCGTGACGTACGGCGTCAAGACGCTGAGTACTCTGTCGAGGTGGTGCGTACGGCGTCGAGGCGGCTGCGGGCCGGCAGGGTGTTGCCGCGCGGAATTTTTGAACACGGTCAGTTTTTCGGAGCTCTGTGCGATGTCGGGACCAGCTCCGCACAACTCCATACGGCTCCGGCGATCGAAGTGGGACCGGCCCCGCGAGGCCGTACGGCTCAAGCGACCACGTTAGGTCGCGCTTGCCGCATGGAGTCACATGCTCGTGGGACAGGCCCTTAAGGCAACAACTTTACCACTGCGCCGCCCTTCCTGCAACTCAGTGTGACCCACCTTCGACAACCGCTTTCATTCCTGAACCCATAATCAATGATATTTGAAGTTCTTCTCCCTTGTGTCCCATGACTCATCATCCAGCAGTGAGCAGGCAGCGGTTTCAGGACTTGGAATTTTTTAATAGATTCCTGCAGGCAATTCTGTCCCTTAGCTCCAGGTGGAATCTAATGCAAGAGCACAAACCTGCTGAGATTTCCCTGTATTTAAACAAGAGAGTCAGTTCAGGGACCCTGGCTAAGTTGGGCCTTGCTTAAGGCCCATATACCCATATATCTCAATGGATATTTTAGAACGACATAGGAAAGGACAAAAATAACATCTGCTCCGTCATTCAATCAGATCACTGCCAACCTTTTACCTCAGCACCACTTTCCCATGCAAACTATTGATTTCCTTGTTTTTTTATTCAATGACTAAGCTTCGACAGACGATCTGGTGGAGGATTCTTAAATCCAAACCTCTGAACAGTGGGAGCGATTAAAACCAAGCAATAATTGTCTACGTCCAGCATTCTAACGTAACAAAAAGAGAGAAAAAATGGGAATATAAAGAAAACAGCAGTGAGCAGAATTCATTGAAGACTGGTTTCAACTGAAGACAATGTGTTATAGATGAAAAAGATGTTGGTGAGGCCACGTTTGGTGAGGCCACATACACTTGTAGAAGCCCTGCTATTGAAAGGATGTCAGTAAACTGAAAAGGATGCAAATAAGATTTATGAAGATGTCACCAGGTCTGGAGGGCCTGAGTTAGAATGGATAGCATGCACTGTTTTCAAGTTCAAGTTCAAGTTTATTGTCATGTGTCCCTGATAGGACAATGAAATTCTTGCTTTGCTTCAACACACAGAACATAATAAGCATTGACTACAAAACACATGAATAAATAAACTGATAAAGTGCAAATAACAAATAATGGGTTATTAATGTTCAGAGTTTTGTCCGAGCCAGGTTTAATAGCCTGATGGCTGTGGGGAAGTAGCTATTCCTGAACCTGGTCGTTGCAGTCTTCAGGCTCCTGAACCTTCTACCTGTAGGTAGCAGGGAGATGAGTGTGTGGCCAGGATGGTGTGGGTCTTTGATGATACTGCCAGCCTTTTTGAGGCAGCGACTTCGATAAATCCCCTCGATGGAAGGAAGGTCAGAGCCGATGATGGACTGGGCAGTGTTTATTACTTTTTTTGGTCTCTTCCTCTCCAGGGCGCTCAAGTTGCCGAACCAAGCCACGATGCAACCGGTCAGCATGCTCTCTACTGTGCACCTGTAGAAGTTAGAGAGAGTCCTCCTTGACAAACCGACTCTCCGTAATCTTCTCAGGAATTAGAGGCGCTGATATGCTTTCTTGATAATTGCATCAGTGTTCTCGGACCAGGAAAGATCTTCAGACATGTGCACGCCCAGGAATTTGAAGCTCTTGACCCTTTCAACCGTTGACCCGTTGATATAAACGGGACTGTGGATCCCCATCCTACTCCTTCCAAAGTCCACAATCAGTTCCTTGGTTTTGCTGGTGTTGAGGGCCAGGTTATTGTGCTGGCACCATATGGACAGTTGCTCAATCTCTCTTCTATATTCGGACTCATCCCCATCAGTGATACGTCCCACAACAGTGGTGTCATCAGCGAACTTGATGATGGAGATCGCACTATGACCGGCTACGCAGTCATGGGTATAGAGTGAGTACAGCAGGGGGCTGAGCACGCAGCCTTGAGGTGCTCCCGTGCTGATTGTTATCAAGTCTGACACATTTCCACCAATACGAACAGACTGTGGTCTGTGAATGAGGAAGTCGAGGATCCAATTGCAGAGGGATGCGCAGAGACCCAGTTCTGCGAGTTTGGTAACCAGCTTGGAGGGGATGATAGTATTAAATGCCGAGCTGTAATCGATGAATAACAGCCTGACATATGAGTTTTTGTTGTCCAAGTGGTCCAGAGTGGAGTGGAGGGCCAGCGAGATCGCATCCACCGTTGATCTGTTGTGGCGGTAAGCAAACTGCAGTGGGTCCAGGTTTTTGTCGAGGTAGGAGTTGATTTTCGCCATGATCAACCTCTCGAAGCACTTCATCACCACAGGCGTTAGTGCCACAGGTCGGTAGTCATTGAGGAACGTCACCTTACTCTTCTTGGGCACTGGTATAATTGATGCCCTTTTGAAGCAGGTGGGAACCTCAGACCTCAGTAGTGACAGGTTGAAAATGTCCGTAAAAACTCCAGCCAGTTGGTCCGCACAGGTTTTTAGAACAGAGGAGGCTGACGTGAGACCTTACAGAAGTATACAGAATCACGAGGAGCACACATAAGGTGAATAGTCAGTCTTTTCCGAGGATAGGGGAATCAACATTTAGATGGCATAGGTGAGAGGGGAGGGATTCAAAAGGGTCCAGAGGAACGGCTTTTTCGCACCAAGGCTGTTTGGTATATGGATGAGCTGTCAGAGGAAATGGTGATGGGTACAGTCACAACATTTAAAAAGCACTTGAACAAGTACATGTACAAGATATTTGAAGGGATATGGGCAAGCGGGACAAGCTTTGTAATGGATTCTTAGAGCAGCTTGTAATGGATTCTTAGAGCAGCTTGTAATGGAGCCGACCAGAGAAAAGGCAATTCTGGATTTAGTGTTGTCCAATGAACCAGATATGATAAGAGAACTCGAGGTAAAGGAACCAAGTTTAATACTTGGAGGTAGTGATCATAATATGACTAGTTTTAATCTGCAATTTGAGAAGAAGAAGGTTAGATCGGAAATGTCAGTGATGCAGTTGAACAAAAGGGACTATGAAGTCATGAGGGAGGAGCTGGCCAAGGTAAACTGGAAATGGATCCTAGCAGGAATGACGGTGGAACAGCAATGGCAGGAATATCTGGGCATAATCCGGAAGACGCAGGATCATTTCATTCCAAAAAGGAGGAAAGGTTCTAAGGGGAGTTGGAGGCAACCGTGGCTGACAAGAGAAGTTAGGGATAGAATAAAACTAAAAGAAAAGATGTATAACACAGCAAAGAGTAGCCGGAAACCAGAGGATTGGGAAGCTTTCATAGGACAACAGAAGGAAACAAAACGGGCAATACGGGCTGAAAAGATGAAGTACGAAGGGAAGCTGGCCAGGAATATAAAGAAGGACAGTAAAAGCTTCTTTAGATATGTTAAGGGAAAAAGAGTAACAAAGTCAAATGTGCCTGATGGTCTGCATCCCAGGGTCCTCAGGGAGGTGGCTCAAGAAATAGTGAACGCATTGGTGATCATTTTCCAATGTTCAATAGATTCAGGATCAGTTCCTGAGGATTGGAGGATAGCTAATGTTATCCCACTTTTCAAGAAAGGAGCGAGAGAGAAAAGTGGGAATTACAGACCAGTTAGCCTGACTTCAGTGGTGGGAAAGATGCTGGAGTCAATTATTAATGAGGTAATAATGGGGCATTTGGATAGCAGTAAAAGGATTAGTCCAAGTCAACATGGATTTATGAAAGGGAAATCATGTTTGACTAATCTTCTGGAATTTTCTGAGGATGTGACAAGTAAATTGGATGAAGGGAAGCCAGTGGTGTAGTGTATCTAGACTTTCAGAAAGCCTTTGATAAGGTCCCGCACGGGAGACTGGTGACTAAAATAGAGCACATGGTATTGGGGGTAGGGTGTTGACATGGATAGAAAATTGGTTGGCAGACAGGAAGCAAAGAGTAGGAGTGAGCGGGTCCTTTTCAGAATGGCAGGCAGTGGCGAGTGGAGTGCCGCAAGGCTCGGTGTTGGGGCCCCAACTGTTTACCATATATATTAATGATTTGGAAGAGGGAATTAGGAGCAACACTAGTAAGTATGCGGATGACACAAAGCTGGGTGGCAGTGTGAACTGTGAAGAGGATGTTAGGAGGTTGCAGGGTGACCTGGACAGGTTGAGTGAGTGGGCAGATGCGTGGCAGATGCAGTATAATATAGATAAATATGAAGTTATCCACTTTGGCGGAAAAAAACAAGGCGGCAGATTATTATCTCAATGGGGTTAGGTTAGGTAAGGGGGAGGTGCAGCGAGACCTGGGTGTCCTTGTACACCAGTCACTGAAAGTTGGCGTGCAGGTACAGCAGGCAGTGAAGAAAGCTAATGGAATGTTGGCCTTCATAACAAGAGGATTTCAGTATAGGGGTAAAGAGGTTCTTCTGCAGTTGTATAGGGTTCTGGTGAGATCACATCTGGAATATTGTGTCCAGTTTTGGTCTCCTAATTTGAGGAAGGACATCCTTGTGATTGAGGCAGTGCAGCATAGGTTCACGAGATTGATCCTTGGGATGGTGGGACAGTCATATAAGGAAAGATTGAAAAGATTAGGCTTGTATTCACTGGAGTTTTGAAGGATGAGGGGGTTTCTTATAGAAACGTATAAAATTATAAAAGGACTGGGCAAGTTAGAGGCAGGAAAAATGTTCCCAATGTTGGGCGAGTCCAGAACCAGGGGCCACAGTCTTAGAATAAAGGGGAAGCCATTTAAGACTGAGGTGAGAAAAAGGTTTTTCACCCAGAGAGTTGTGAATTTGTGGAATTCCCTGCCACAGAGGGCAGAGGAGGCCAAGTCACCAAATGGATTTAAGAGAGAGTTAGATAGAGCTCTAGGGGCTAGTGGAATCAAGGGATATGGGGAGAAGGCAGGCACGGGTTATTGATTGGGGACGATCAGCCATGATCACAATGAATGGCGGTGCTGGCTTGAAGGGCGGAATGGCCTCCTCCTGCACCTATTTTCTATGTTTCTATGGTTAAGCAAATTGGTCGGTGTGGACGTTGAGCCGCAGTATATAGACTCCAACAACAATAACAAATAATAATGAAAGGAAAAGAAAATCTAAGTGAGTAATAAAGCAAAGAAGAATGAGAAGCGACTCAACCAGTTCTATTCCCTGCGGCTTTTCTCCAAAGTTCTACAAATTCTCCCCTTCCAGTATTTATCATGTTCTCTTCGGAAAATTGCCACTGAATTTGGTTCCCCTGCACTTTTAGATAGGGTTTTTTCTGATCGCTGTGTACAAATATGTCCATTCATCTCTCTTCTTGGTTCCTTGTCAAGTAAGCTGAAGTGGTACATTATGCTTGCTGATGATTCCGCCTTCCACAAAGGCAGTAAAATGATAACCAAATTATGGGTTTCCATTCCTGTTGATCAAGAGCTAAATATTGGTCTTGACAAAGAGGAGGAACTCTCTTGTTCTTCTATGAAACAATGCCATGGGATCCTCCTTGTTCACCTGAGTGAGCAGAAGGGGGATTAGTCCACCACTTCCTTGGTGATTGCACATTCACCCATATACAATGACCAAAATTATTTACACTGCCGTACACACGAGAATGGAACACTGCCTTCATCTACAAACGGCCAAAGTAAACATTAAAGACACATGGCAACCAAGTGTGTAATAACACAAGAAAAAAAATCACCAGGACATCTGCCACCCATCAAGGCTCTGCCATTCAATAAATATAGAACATAAAACAATATAGCTTAAGAACAGGCAAATTGGTCCCACAAAATGCCGAACATGATTCCAAGTAAAACTAATTTTGTCTGCCTACACATGATTCATATCCCTTCATCCCCTGCATATCCAGTTCGTTAGCTCTCATGGCATACACTTATTCCCACCAGTCCAGACCCGACACATGCCTCCTTTTTTTTCCTGACCAAAGCCTCAATTTATCTTGTCATCCAAGTTTCTTTACTCCTACCTGCCTTGCCCTTCACTTTAACAGGGACATGCATGCCTTGAAGTCTCCCATTATTATACTTTTAAAAGCATCCCACTTTCCGGACATCCCTTTGCAAACAAACAAACAATTAAAGGTACACAAAATTGCTGGAGAAACTCAGCGGGTGCAGCAGCATCTATGGAGCGAAGGAAATAGGCGACGTTTCGGGCCGAAACCCTTCTTCAGACTGGGCTTGGCTCCATAGATGCTGCTGCACCCGCTGAGTTTCTCCAGCAATTTTGTGTACCTTCGATCTTCCAGCATCTGCAGTTCCTTCTTGAAAACAAACAATTAACTTTTGCACATTCCTGTCTGATACCATGAAAGGTGGCCTTACCTCAATTTATAATATTAACATGTGGACCTGTGCTCTCATTATCCATAACTATTTTAAAGCTAATAGAACTGTGGTCGCTGGTCCCAAAGAGTTTACCCACATTTCATTTCAGTCACTTGTCCTGTCCAATTTCCTAAAAGTAGGCCAAGCTTTGTCATCTCCTTTGTAGGGCCCTCTAAATATTGCCTGAAAAAACTTTCATGAACACATTTGACAAATTACACCCAATCTGAACCCTTGGCACTATGGTAAATCCAGTCTATGGTGGCAACCCTATTGCTCTTGCAGCTGTCTGCAACTCTCTGCATATTGTTCCTCAAATTACTGTTGACTATTTGGGGACCTATAGTACAATCACAAAAGGTGATCATCTCCTTTTTTATTTCTCAGCTCCGTCTATATAGCCTCCCTGCACAATTCCTCATTAATCTCATCTCAAACTCAATAAATCAACTCACCCTCAACTTGTATTCCCACCTCTATCGTGCCTGAAGCATTAGTACCCTGGAATGTTAAGCTACCAGTCCTGTCCCTCCTTCAGCCAGGTAAGATCCCAGCCGCATGTAATGATCCATGCCCTGAGTTCATCAACCTTACCTGTCAGGTCTATTGCATTAGAATAAATGCAATTTAATCCAACCTCGCTCCCTGCTGTGTTCCTGCCTGACCTGCCTACTGAATTTGTGTCAATGACTTCTGTATCGACTTCCAGTCTCCCAAGTCCATCACTACTGCATTGTATCCTGTCCCCCTGCCAATCTAGTTCTTCTTCCATTAGACTCTTGAACACTGCACAACACTAACCCCAACCCTACCTCAGCAACTATGGACTTTGTTTTGATTACACTGCATATTTTGGTTTTGCACCATTGTGATCTGGTTACCAAGTGTTACTGATTATTAGTACTTAGCATTGATTATTATTGTATCTTTATTTGTGTGTTATTGGTAATTTGTGCTATTGTGTAAACAGGTGAATTGATCATGGGGAGCAAGGACATGGCAGACCAATTGAATAACTACTTTGGTTCTGTCTTCACTAAGGAAGACATAAATAATCTGTTGGAAATAGCAGGGGACCGGGGGTCAAATGAGATGGAGGAACTGAGTGAAATCCAGGTTAGCCGGGAGGTGGTGTTAGGTAAATTGAATGGATTAAAGGTCGATAAATCCTCAGGGCCAGATAGGCTGCATCCCAGAGTACTTAAGGAAGTAGCCCCAGGAATAGTGATAATTTTTCAAAACTCTTTAGATTCTGGAGTAGTTCCTGAGGATTGGAGGGTAGCTAATGTAACCCCACTTTTTAAAAAGGGAGGGAGAGAGAAAACGGGGAATTACAAACCAGTTAGTCTAACGTCGGGAGTGGGGAAACTGCTAGAATCAGTTATTAAAGATGGGATAGCAGCACATTTGGAAAGTGGTGAAATTATTGGACAAAGTCAGCATGGATTTATGAAAGGTAAATCATGTCTGACGAATCCTATAGAATTTTTCGAGGATGTAACTAGTAGAGTGGATAAGGAAGAACCAGTGGATGTGTTATATCTGGACTTTCAGAAGGCTTTCGGCAAGGTCCCACATAAGAGATTAGTATACAAACTTAAAGCACACGGTATTGGGGGTTCAGTATTGATGTGGATAGAGAACTGGATGGCAGACAGGAAGCAAAGAGTAGGAGTAAACGGGTCCTTTTCACAATGGCAGGCAGTGACTAGTGGGGTACCGCAAGGCTCAGTGCTGGGACCCCAGCTATTTACGATATATATTAATGATTTGGACAAGGGAATTGAATGCAACATCTCCAAGTTTGCGGATGACACGAAGCTGGGGGGCAGGATGCTAGGAGGCTGCAAGGTGACTTGGATAGGCTGGGTGAGTGGGCAAATGCATGGCAGATGCAGTATAATATGGATAAATGTGAGGTTATCCACTTTGGTGGCAAAAACAGGAAAGTAGACTATTATCTGAATGGTGGCCGATTAGTAAAGGGGGAGATGCAACGAGACCTGGGTGTCATGGTACATCAGTCATTAAAAGTAGGCATGCAGGTGCAGCACGCAGTGAAGAAGGCGAATGGTATGTTAGCATTCATAGCAAAAGGATTTGAGTATAGGAGCAGGCAGGTTCTACTGCAGTTGTACAGGGTCTTGGTGAGACCACACCTGGAGTATTGCGTTCAGTTTTGGTCTCCTAATCTGAGGAAAGACATTCTTGCCATAGAGGGAGTACAGAGAAGGATCACCAGACTGATTCCTGGGATGTCAGGACTTTCATATGAAGAAAGGCTGGATAGACTCGGTTTGTACTCGCTAGAATTTAGAAGATTGAGGGGGGATCTTATAGAAACTTACAAAATTCTTAAGGGGTTGGACAGGCTAGATGCAGGAAGATTGTTCCCGATGTTGGGGAAGTCCAGAACAAGGGGTCACAGTTTAAGGATAAGGGGGAAATCTTTTAGGACCGAGATGAGGAAAACATTTTTCACACAGAGAGTGGTGAATCTCTGGAATTCTCTGCCACATAAGGTAGTTGAGGCCAGTTCATTGGCTATATTTAAGAGGGAGTTAGATGTGGCCCTTGTGGCTAAAGGGATCAGGGGGTATGGAGAGAAGGCAGGTACAGGATACTGAGTTGGATGATCAGCCATGATCATATTGAATGGCGGTGCAGGCTCGAAGGGCCGAATGGCCTACTCCTGCACCTATTTTCTATGTTTCTATGTTTCTATTGCATTAATGAGCCTGTAAAGCTGCAGGAAGTAAGGTCCAATGCTCTGTGCCAGTACACAAGACAATTAAGCACCCTTTCTCTTGAACACTCCCAAGTGGCACATAAACCTCGCCACCATGATATTGATCCCCTCCAGTTCAAGTGTAACTTGACCCGCTCTATACATGTCACCTCTGCCCCAGAAGAGATCCGAATGGTCCAAAAATCTAAATTACTGTCCCCTACGCCAACTCCTCAGCCATTCCTCTTTCAGGTACTGCAAGGGGGAATGACTGCTCAGAGGAGATCGGCAATAAAAGTAATGTCTGCGGCTTGGTTCTGAGGCACAACGGGGAAGGCTGAAGTCAGACAGGACAACTGTGATAGGAGACTCATTAGTTATGGGGACAATAGGAGATTTTGAAGCTACAAATGTGACTCCAGGATGGTGCATTGCCTCCTCAGGATGTTTCTGAGCAGCTACAGAATATTCTCAAGGAGGAGGCTGTGCAGCCAGAAGGTGTTCATAATCATAATAATCATAATCGTACTTGATTAGCCAAGTGTTTTGCAACATACGATGAATTTGATTTGCCATTCAGTCATACCAATAAAAAGCAACAGAACACACAAAATACATTTTAACATAAACATCCACCACAGTGACTCCTCCACATTCCTCACTGTGATGGAAAGCAAAAAAGAGTAAAATCTCTCCCCCTTCTTTGTCCTCCAGCAGTCGGGGGCCTCTAACCTTCCATTGACAGGACGATCTTACTCCCATAGCCGGCAGCGGGCCTCCTCGTCGGGGCGATCAAGCTCCTGTATCGGGGGAAATCAGAGCTCCCCCTCGCCGGGCGAGCTACCCCGGGTCGGGGCTAGATGAATGTCGTGCGGCTTTTGGAGCTTCCCGACGTCGGTCTCAACCCGAGTCTGGGAGCCCTTGATATTAAGTCTGCAGGCCACGGTTGGGGCGTCGATCCCATGCAGACAATCGGCTCCGATGGTAAGTCCACGCACCGCGGTGCCCCGCAGTCCCGAGCAAGTCCTCCAGCTCCACGATGTTAGGCCGCAAAGCGGCGGGAAATACAATCCAGACAATTGCATCTCCGGCAAGGTAAGAGATTGAAAAAAAGTTTCCCCTGACCCCCCTGCCCAAACCCCCACATAAAACAAACCAGAGAACATTAACACATACTTTTTAAACACACTAAAAATAAAAAATAAAAGAACAGACTGTAGGCAAGGCTGCCATCGAAGTGCCACCAAGTTCCTGTGGATAAAGCCTCAGGCAATGATGAGAAGGCCTACCGGGAGGAGGTGGCTGATCTGGCACTCTGGTGTCAGGGCAACAGCCTCTTCTTGAACATCAAAAAAACGAAGGAGCTGATCGTGGACTTTAGGAGGGCACATCATCCGAGGACGTACACATCAATGAGGATAAATGGGGATACTGTGGATATGGTGAGCTGCTTTAATTACCTGGGAGTCCAAATCTCTGAGGATATGACATGGACATCACACGTCGCAGCACTCGTGAGTAAGGCAAGGCAGCGCCTTTACCACTTCAGGCAATTGAGGAAATTCAGAGTGTCTCCGAGGATCCTCCAGTGCTTCTACTCAGCGACTGTGGAAAGCATCTTGCCCGGAAATATTACAATCTGGTTTGGGAATTGCTCTGCCCAGAACAAGAAGGCTCTGCAGAGAGTAGTGCGTTCGGCCGAATGCACTATGGGAACTTCACTCGCCCCCCTGCAGGAACTATACATCAGGAGGTGCAACTCCAGAGCCAATAAAATCATGGGAGACCCCTTCCACCTCTGCAACGGACTGTTCCAGCTGCTACGGTCAGGCAAACGCCTCCGTTGCCATGCTGTGAGAACAGAGAGGTTGAGAAGAAGCTTCTTCCCAGAGGCCATTAGGACTGTAAACTCCTATCTCACCAGGGACTAACTTTACTGGACCACTGCTTTTTTTTTTAATTGCTGTTTTTTTCCCTTTTTCCTTCCGCCCACAATATTTAATATGAAAAAGAATATGTGATTCTGTTACATTCTGTTGTAGTTTGTTTGGTTGTTTGTTTGTCTGTCTTTTTGCACAAAGTCCGCGAGCATTGCCACTTTTCATTTCACTGCACATCTCGGATGTGTATGTGACGAATAAACTTGACTTGACTTGAGTGTTGTGCATATTGGCACAAATTTGTCCTATCTTCCTTTTACTACTCTCACTAGCACATGATGATGAATCTAGGGATTACTACCTTTGAGGACCTGCTTTATAACCTTTTGCCTAACTCCTTAAATTCACTCAGCAGGACCTCATCCCTTTTCCCTGGCACCTATACCATCTGAGAATGTGGCCAGGGTGGTATGGGTCTGATGATATTAGCTGCATTCTTGAGGCTACTCTTCCTGTCAATGTTCCTAGAGTAGTGAAATCATGAACTTGAGGGCATAGCTTTAAAGTAAAAAAATTAATTGAAATCCTGGGGAAAATGTTCTTACACAGAGGGGAAAAATATATATGGAACGAGCTGCCAGAGGAAGTGGTGAATCATCCTGCAGTAGGAAAGATTCCATTAAGCCGGAAAAAAGGTAGAAAAGATTTACGAGGATGTTCCCAGACTCGAGGGTCTGAGTTATAGGGAGAGGTTGGGCAGGCTAGGACTTTATTTCTTGGAGGGTAGAAGACTGAGGTTCTTATAGAGGTTATTGTAGATCAGTGTGACTCATGTTATGAGCCATACTTTGTAGCTACCCCCACTAGCTTAACTGTAGCCTCCCTGCCTTGTTCCCACACTCTTAGAGAAATGTGCTAGTATGAAGTTACCAATGCTGTAATGTTAATAAAGTATTTGGACCTTTATCACAGCGTAAGACTTCAGTTATTTAAACAGAAGAATCACAACATGGTGTCAGAGTATACGGACTCACTCCTTGCTTAATTGTACTGTTTTTATTTTATTTTATTGTTTTTTCAACTGTATTCCAATGGCTTCTGCTTTTAGAAAACCAGAGATCCAGGCATTTGATGAGGATCTTGCAGAACGGAGGTGTGTATTTGAAGAAGATTTCTCAAACTACATTGATGCGGCTCACCCTACTGCTACTCCTGGTGTTCGAGAGTCAATTCTTCTTAGTCTGGCAGGCACAGAAGCTGCTCGTTGTGCCAGAAGATTTCACTATGAACCGGCTAGATTTGACCAGGCTGGTGTCCAGATCACTCCTGCTGAATCTATTTGAGACCCTGACTGGCTACTGCGCAAATTCCGACAGTTATGTGAGTTACGTACCAATTTAGTTATTGAGCGGCATCTGTTTTTTTTCACGGTGCCAGAGACAGGGAGAACCTGTGGAGTTGTATGTCAGTGCACTGAAGCACATCGCCAGTTGGTGCGATTTCAGAGATATATGTGATAGCCTTATCCGTGACCGTTTTGTTCATGGCATCCGCAATGATAAATTACGTGACGGGTTACTGCGGGATGACTCTGGAGACTGCTGAAAACCAATGTTGTATTGCTGAAATGGCTGATGCTCACATCAAAGTCTTGGGACACTCTGCTGCTCGTGAAAATGTGCCGTCTCTGCTGGGTGTCAACGCATGTCAAGACATGGGTCTGATTTCTTTCAGCCCTTTTGTTTGTCATCTGATTACAGACTGTGACTTTAGTCAACAAATCCTGACACAATACAAGATTTAGTTTGACGATAAGTTGGGCAGGTTGCCTGTCAGGTACACGATTACCATTGACCCTGAGGACATTCCTGTTGTTCGTCCAGCTCATAAGATTCCCCACGCTATGCGGGACCGTGTTCAAAGTGAACTTAACAGAATGGTGTCTCTCGATGTGATAGCTCCCGTTGCTGACCCCTCGGATTGGGCTTTCACCATGGTCGTGGCGACCAACAAGAATAGAGACGAGATACGGATTTGCATCAACCCCAAGGATTTAAACACTGCAATTAAATGACCTCACGATGCCATGCGCACTGTGGATGAGATCGCTGTGCAGATGGCTGAGGCAACTGTATTCACGGTGCTAGATACCAAGAGTTCACTCTGGCAGATTTTGCAGGAACATAACTCCTCCAAGTTAACCACTTTCAGCACTCCGTTCGGGCGTTACAGATTTCTTCGCATGCCCTTTGGAATAAGTTCTGCTAGTGAAGTATTTCAACAAGCTATGGAGCAGTTGTTTACAGGCTACCCGTGCTCCATCGTAGTGGATGACATCCTCGTTGTGGGACAAATGGTCGAAGAACATGATGCCAATCTGACGAAAGTCTTGGATCGCGCCAAGGCCATCAACTTCAAGCTGAACCCTCAAAAATGCAAATTCATGGAAAATGAGGTGAAATACCTAGGCCATGTATTTACCAAAGATGGCCTAAAAACTGATCCGGTGAAAACCAGTGCTATCAACGAGTTCCCAGCACCCACAGACGTGCTACGTTTGCAGAGATTCCTTGGCATGGTTAACTACTTGAGCAAATTCATTCCGGATTTCAGCGAAATATCTGCCCCTTTGCGCCAGCTTACACACAAAGAAACTGCTTGGACCTGGCACGAGCAACAGCAAAAGGCGTTCGACACTCTTAAACAGCAGATGTCTTGTGCTCCTACTCTTGCTTACTTTGATCCTAAAATACCGGTCACACTGACTTGTGACGCCTCACCACACGGACTAGGCGCGGCATTTCTTAAAAATGATGGTAACGGCAATAAGCCAGTTGCCTATGCCTCGCGTGCTATGACTGACACAGAAAAACGGTATGTCCAAATTGAGAAAGAGCTGTTGGCGGTTGTTTTCAATTGACAATAGACAATAGACAATAGGTGCAGGAGTAGGCCATTTGGCCCTTCGAGCCAGCACCGCCATTCAATGTGATCATGGCTGATCATCCCCAATCAGTACCCCGTTCCTGCCTTCTCCCCATATCCCCTGACTCTGCTATTTTTAAGAGCCCTATCTAGCTCTCTCTTGAAAGCATCCAGAGAACCTGCCTCCACCACCCTCTGAGGCAGAGAATTCCACACTCACCACTCTCTGTGAGAAAAAGTGTTTCCTCGTCTCCGTTCTAAATGGCTTACTCCTTATTCTTAAACTGTGGCCCCTGGTTCTGGATTCCCCCAACATCGGGAACACGTTTCCTGCCTCTAGTGTGTTCAAGCCCTTAACAATCTTATATGTTTCAATGAGATCTCCTCTCATCCTTCTAAACTCCAGAGTGTACAAGCCCAGCTGCTCCATTCTCTCAGCATATGACAGTCCCGCCATCCCGGGAATTAACCTTGTAAACCTACGCTGCACTCCCTCAATAGCAAGAATGTCCTTCCTCAAATTAGGGGACCAAAACTGCACACAATACTCCAGGGGTGGTCTCACTAGGGCTCTGTACAACTGCAGAAGGACCTCTTTGCTCCTATATTCGATTCCTCTTGTTATAAAGGCCAACATACCATTCACTTTCTTCACTGCCTGCTGTACCTGCATGCTTACTTTCATAGACATAGAAACATAGAAAATAGGTGCAGGAGTAGGCCATTCGGCCCTTCGAGCCTGCACCGCCATTTGATATGATCATGGCTGATCATCCAACTCAGTATCTGGTCACAAGGGCCACATCTAACTCCCTCTTAAATATAGCCAATGAACTGGCCTCAACTACCTTCTGTGGCAGAGAATTCCAGAGATTCACCACTCTCTGTGTGAAAAATGTTTTTCTCATCTCGGTCCTAAAAGATTTCCCCCTTATCCTTAAACTGTGACCCCTTGTTCTGGACTTCCCCAACTGATGTACAAGGACCCCCAGAGCCCGTTGTACTTCCCCTTTTCCCAACTTGACGCCATTTAGATAGTAATCTGCCTTCCTGTTTTTGCTACCAAAGTGGATAACCTCACATTTATCCACATTATACTGCATCTGCCATGCATCTACCCACTCCTCCAACCTGTCCAAGTCACCCTGCATTCTCATAGCATTCTCCTCACAGTTCACACTGCCACCCAGCTTTGTGTCATCTACAAATTTGCTAATGTTACTTTGAATCCCTTCATCCAAATCCTTGATGTATATTGTAAATAGCTGTGGTCCCAGCACCGAGCCTTGCGGTACCCCACTAGTCACTGCCTGCCATTCTGAAAGGGACCCGTTAATCCCTACTCTTTGTTTCCTGTCTGCCAACCACTTCTCTATCCATGTCAGCACTCTACCCCCAATACCATGTGCCCTAATTTTGCCCACTAATCTCCTATGTGGGACCTTATCAAATGCCTTTTCGCCTGCAAGAAATTTAATGACTTTATCTTTGGACACACGGTCACGATTGAAACTGACCACCAACCTCTGATCAGCATCTTTAACAAACCGATCCATGCCTCTCCAGCACGCCTACAGCGGATGTTACTGCAACTTCAAGAATATGACATTGTTCTGATCCACAAACGCAGTAGGGATATGCACCTGGCTGACACTCTCTCGCATGCACCCCGGAAGACCTGCGAGGATCCGCCCTCGCCGGATGATGACTTTATTGTAATGACTGTGTCTTTTATTCCCTCATCCTGTATGGAGGATTTGGTTGCCCACACTGCTGCTGACAGTACTCTACAGTCGCTTACCTCCGTCATTAAGCGCGGCTGGCCAGACAAACACTACAACGTTCCGCTGCCAGTCCAGCCTTTGCCGTGGCTGTGGTCCCTGCTTCGCTGCACAACAAGTACTTTAACGCTGTCCATGCAGGGCACCCGGGCGCTGAAGCTACTGTCCTACGGGCAAAAAGCATGTTTTACTGGCCTGGCATGGCCAACTACATCACCGAGAATGTGGCGTCCTGTGCAGCTTGGCACCTCACCAACAAAAGTATCCACTTCTTTCACATCCAGTTCCTGCACTCCCGTGGTCTACAGTGGCAGCTGACATATTTGAGTGGCATGGCAAGCAATACCTGGTACTCGTCGATTCGTATTCAGGATGGTTTGACATTGATTTTCTCAGCAGCCCCACTTCTCGCGGGGTGGTTTCGAAGTTATCTCGCCATTTTTCAGTCCACGGATCTCTGGGTAGACTGTTAACTGAAAACGGCAGTCAATTCACCAGCCAACACTTCAGGGAGTTTGCTACACGCTGGAATTTTCGACACATTACCAGCAGCCCTGAATATCCACAGTCGAATGGACTAGCTGAGCGGGCCGTCAAGAGTGCCAAACAGCTCATGGAACGTTCGCACAGAGCTAATTCCGACGTGTTCCTGGATCCACTCAACTTACGCAACATCTCCCGTGACCCGATTTTAGGTGCACCTGCTCAACGTTTATTGTCGAGGCAGACCTGAGCCACGGTGCCTATGGCGGATCAGGCATTGATCCCGCAGGTGGTTCCACCCGAGGAGGTTCAGTCCAGGTTACAACAAAAACGTGACATTCAAAAACAATGGTATCATAAAACAAGTAGGCCACTGCCATCATTGACCAAGGGGCAGGTGGTTCGTTTGCAGACTGACAAAGGCCATGACCGTATTGGTGTGATTTCTGGAGCTGCTTTTGAGCCACGCTCGTATCTGGTGAGTGCCGATGGCGGCACCTACAGGCGTAACAGGTATCATATCCTGCCTGTGAATGAGCCAGTTCCACCTTCGTATTATCCAGACCGTACAAGTGTACTTCCATCTAGTGGCACTCCTCCGCCTATACCAACACAACAACCCATGTCTGCAACGGCTGGTTTGCCAGTGGCGACTTCACCTGTGCCACAGTCTCCTGTTTCATCTCCGGTAATACTGGTTCGGTCTCCCTCACCTGTGAAGCCACCTGCTCTGTCCCCGGGGGGAAAGAACGGAGATAGTCTTTATCGTACACATGCTGGTCGTGTTTGCAAACCGGTTGTGAAGTACCCGGGCTATGTTTGACTTTCCTCCAGTTTATTATCAATTGCTATGCATGTCTTACTTAGTTAATGGTTTCGTACTGATGTTTAATTCTTTAAGAGGGAGGATGTCACTCATATTACGAGTCATACTTTGTAGCTAAGCCCACTAGCTTAACTGTAGCCTCCCTGCCTTGTTCCCACATTCTTAGAGAAACATGCTAGTATGAAGCTACCGAAGCTGTAACATTAATAAAGTCTTTGGACCTTTATCACGAAGACTTCGGTTATTTAAACAAGGGGTACAAATCACGAGTGGTACAAATAGGGTGAATGCACACTGCCTTTCCCCCCCCCCAAGGTTGGGAATCAGGAACTAGAAGGCATATGTTTAAAGTGAGAGGGGAAAGATTTATTAGGAACCTGAGAAGCAACTTTTTCACACAGAGAGTGATACACATAAGGAACGAGCTGACAAAGTAGTAGTTGGGCAGGTACAATAACAACATTTAAAAGACATTTGGACAGATAAATGCATAGAAAAGGTTTGGAGGGATATGGGTCAAAGACGAGAAAATGGAACTAGTTTAAATGGGCATCTTGATCAGCATGGATGAGTTGGACTGAAGGGGACATTTACGTACTGCATGACTATAAGAAACTTGCGTTAACATTTGCTAACCTTTTATTAATTTGACAATAGAAGCTTTTAAAGGCTGGCAACTGTTAATGATGGAGCAAATTTGTTATTTCCTCATTTTCCAGCCCATGTTCCCACATTTCTCTTCAAGAATAAAATCTTCGGATATAAATCTCCAACCTGATGAATGCAGTAACATTAGTGATTGCAAGTCAATTTGTTCCCAATGAAAGCCCTCAAATTGATCTAATTCTCCTGCTCTTCCTTCACAGCCCTGTGAATTTCTCTTTTTCAATTATTTAGCTTTTATAAATTACTGCTTACCCACGCTATGAAACAGTTGTTGATTTTACCAGTTCTTTGTATTAAAAAAAAGGTTCATAATTGTTTCCACCTCCCAGAGAAAGTAGTTTATTTTCTCCATTCTATAAGAAACTAGTGTGAAATTTTGGGTAGCATAGTGGCTCATCCAGCAGAGCCACTGCCTCACAGCACAGTTCAATCCAATCATCGTAAACTATCAGTGTGGAGTTTGCACGCTTTTCTTGTGACTGTGTTGTTTTCCTCTTGGTGCTCTGGCTTTTCTCCACATAACAAAGAGATGCGGATAGGTGGGTTTTATTGGCCACTATAAATTCCTCCTGGTTTATGGTCGAGTAATAGTGGGGGGCAGGGGGGGGGGATGCAGGAGTGGAATTGATGAGCATGTGAGGAGTATAAAAAATGGGGTTAATGTAGGATTAGTGCAAATGAGTTGTTGATGGTCAGCGCACACTCAGTGAGCCCAAGGGCCTGTTTCTATGCTGCATCTCTTTATGACTCAATGAAGTTGAACCACTTGATTAAGTTGTTGCTTAACCCTAATAATAATAATAATAAATTTTATTTGCGGGCGCCTTTCAAAGTCTCAAGGACACCTTACAGAAAATTAACAAGAGAGAAAAAACATATAGTCGGAGTAAAATAAATAATAAGGACATCACCAATACACAAATTAAAGACAGAATTCGCTCCAAAGACAAAAAATCAAAAACACAATGTGAAGAGAGAGCAGCGGCAGCTAAAGCGCGCCAGCGTCCACTCTCCCTTCCGACAGCCATCTTGGACACAAACTAACATATTCACATTACACACAAAAAATCATCCCCCCACAATGGTTACCACTGTGGGGGAAGGCACAATGTCCAGTCCCCATCCCCAGTTCTCCCAAAGTCAGGCCTATTGAGGCCTCCGCTATTGCCTCTACGGAGGCCCGATGTTCCTGGCCGTTCTGGCCGGGTGCTGTTGCCCCGGCGCCGGGAGAGTCCTTTCAGCGGCTGGGCCACCTGGAACGGCCGCTTCCTAACTGGGGACCGCGGCTTCCGAAGCCGACAAGGCCGCGCCGGTTTGGAGCTCCCAGGCTCCCGATGTTAAAGTCGGCGCCGCCCGCTCCGCTCCGCAGACCCGCAGCCCGGAGGTGTTGATCTCGGCGGTCACAGCTCACCGGAGCTCCAGCGCGGCGACCCAGGCAAGGCATCGCCCGCTCCGCTCCGCGATAGCGCTCCAGCGCTGTGCCACCACCGAAGCCGAGGTGCTGGGCGGTCCCCGCCAGGAAACGGCGCTCCACGCCCGCTGGTAGGCCACGAGGACGGGTCGACGGGGCAGCCCGGAGAAAAAGCTGCCTCACCGACCAGGTAGGGACCTAGAAATATTATTACCCCCTACCCCCCACATTAAAAAGACTATCTCTCCCACAAACAGGGCACAGGACTAACTAAAACTGCAAAAAAAAAAGTGAATTAAACGGACGGCTGGTTAGCAGCCGTTCCCCAAGATTCCCCAAGATGGCTCTGCCCCAAGGCAAAAATAACTCAGCTTCTCACCATATTCACGCCATAATTCCTGGCATAATTTTTTTAAGGTCTCTCCATGTACAACCATTTTTATATATTTGTGTAATAACTCAGAGATGTTTAAATGGATTAAGAAAGAAAATATTAAGTAAATCATTTTAGTACTAAATGATAATCCTGTCAAACTATCTTTCCTTTTTTTTTTATTATTGGAAGAAAGATGATCATTTTAGTCAAGTCAAAACTTGAATATCATTAAACTTCAAGCCTCTCCGTAAACATTGCTCCTTCCATTTTAAATGAAAACACACTTTTTATTGTTATCCATAAAACACATCTCATTAGGCAAGGTATGCAGACTGTGGCTTTGAAAAACATTTTCAAAAAGGCTTGATTCTTAGTGCTGACACCAGCATCAATTTCAGTGCAACACAGCATGGATTCAGCACTAGAAAAATCTAATAGGAAATTTTGGCTGCCAAGTGGGAAAAATATCAAAGCATTAAGACGAGCTACATATCACAGCCCCTCTGTGGCGCTTAACTGTATCCCCCTCAAGGTCTTTAAGGTTACTTGAAGCATGGGATAAAATGTACTCAGCAACAGTAGATGCCATTACATGGAATTTATAGCATTAAAAAAACTGGCCATTCAGCCCAAGAGTGCATGCTGATATTCTAGATTCATACAAGACTTTACCAATTCCTCTTCACCTTCCCAATCACCATTTCCTATTTTCTCACTCCCTCCCTCTTTTTCTCTCATATGTTTTTTCTTCAGTTTCCCCTTAAAGTGCGTCCCTGCCTCTTACCTTGGCCATTCCCTGTGGTGCATGTTCCACACTGGCTAAATAAATGTCACAGTTTAGTTTAGTTTAGAGATACAGCGCGGAAATACGCCCTTCTGCCCACCGAGTCCGTGCCGTCCAGCAATTACCATACACTAACATTATCCTATATACAATAGGGACAAATTACAAATTTACCAAAACCAATTAACCTACAATCCTGTACTTCTTTGTGTGGGAGGAATCCAGAGCTCCTGGGGAAAAGTCACACAGATCATGGCCAGAACGTACAAACTACATATATATAGCATCCGTAGTCAGGATCAAACCCGGGTCTCTGGCGCTGTAAAGGGCCTGTCCCACGAGCATGCGACCTGCATGCGTCAAGCGCGACCAAACTCCCGGAAGTGGGGGCCGCGCGGAGGTCGAGTGAGTGACGTGAAGTTCGAGCAAAGTCCGTGGGAAGTTCGCGCGTGACGTACGGCGTCAAGACGCTGCATACGGCGTCGAGACGCTGCGCACGCCCGTCGAGGCGGTGCATACGGCGTCGAGGTGGCTGCGGGCCGGGAGGCCGTTGCCGCACGGAATTTTTGAACACGGGTCAGTTTTTCAGAGCCCCACGCGATGTCGGGACCAGCTCCGCACAACTCCATACGGCTCCAGCGATCGAAGTGGGACCGGCCCCGCGAGGCCGTACGGCTCAAGCGACCACGTTAGGTCGCGCTTGCCGCATGGAGTCGCATGCTTGTGGGACAGGCCCTTAAAGCAGCAACTCTAACATTGTGCCACCGTGCTGCCCTCTACTAGTTATCTACTGGGTTCCCTGGTAACCATCCGTCGCCATTCAAATCTGCCCAAAGAGCTCATAGGAAAAAATATATCTTTCTATACCTGAAGTCGAGTGTTCATTTCTAAGAAATAAAAGCTCCTCCTTGAGTCCACAAGGAATTCAACTGTGCCAGCAGAGGAATAATTGACAGCTTTTGCCAACGCCACTGCTTGTTCTCCCATGGCTTTTCGAGTCTCTGGATCCAGAAAGGTGCTGCATTAAAATAAATGAAAATGTATGAGCACCTGCACAATACGTTTTAGCAGCAATTGAGTGTCACATGTGACTCAGTGGATTGTGCTTTTGCTCCCAATAACTGTGGTTCAAGACGCCTCCAGAATTCAGGTCGACCCACTGGTTGGCGGTGCTACAATGGCTGGAGTACCATCTCTCAGATTACCACTTTTCTGCTCTCTCAGAGATTCCATGCGATTTGGAAATAGAGCAGTTATATACAGTGTCCTCCATAATGTTTGGGACAAAGACCCATTATTTACTTATTTGCCTCTGTATTCCCCATTTTATGAATTGTATTAGAAAAAAATCACATGTGGTTAAAGTACACATTGTCAGATTTAAATATAGGCCATTTTTATACATTTTGGTTTCACCATGTAGAAATTACAGCAGTGTTTATGCATAGTCCCCCCATTTCAGGGCACTATAATGTTTGGGACACAGCAATGTCATGTAAATGAAAGTAGTCATGTTTAGTATTTTGTTGCATATTCTTTGCATGCAATGACTGCTTGACGTCTGCGATTCATGGACATCACCAGTTGCTGGGTGTCTTCTCTGGTGATGCTCTGCCAGGCCTGTATTGCAGCCATCTTTAGCTTATGCTTGTTTTGGGACCTAGTCCCTTCAGTTTTCTCTTCAGTATATAAAAGGCATGCTCAATTGGGTTCAGATTGGGTGATTGACTTGGCCACTCAAAAAATGACATTTTTTTAGTTTTGAAAAACTCCTTTGTGGCTTTAGCAAGCAGCATGTTTGGGATCATTGTCTTGCTGTAAAATGAACCATCTGCCAATGATTTTTGAGGCATTTGTTTGAACGAGTTCAAGTTCAAATGAGTTTATTGTCATGTGTCCCTGATAAGACAATGAAATTCTTGCTTTGCTTCAGCACACAGAACATAGTAGGCATTTACTACAAAACAGATCAATGTGTCCATATACCATAATATAAATATATACACACATGAATAAATAAACTGATAAAGTGCAAATAACTGATAATGGGTTATTAATAATCAGAGTTTTGTCCGAGCCATTAATAGCAGGCTGTGGGGAAGTAGCTATTCCTGAACCTGGTTGTTGCAGTCTTCAGGCTCCTGGACCTTCTACCTGAAGGTAGCAGGGAGATGAGTGTGTGGCCAGGATGGTGTGGGTCTTTGATGATACTGCCAGCCTTTTTGAGGCAGCGACTGCGATAAATCCCCTTGATGGAAGGAAGGTCAGAGCCGATGATGGACTGGGCAGTGTTTACTACTTTTTGATAAGATGTGTCTATACACTTCAGAATTCATTATGCTACTACCATCAGCAGTTGTATCATCAATGAAGTACACAAAGAACACCCCCACCACCGTGTTTCTCAGATGAGGTGGTATGCATTGGATCTTGGGCAGTTCCTTCTCTCCTCCATACTTTGCTCTTGCCATCACTCTGGTATAAGTTAATCTTCGTCTCATCTGTCCACAAGACCTTTTTTCCAGAACTGTGGTTGCTCTTTGAAGTACTTCTTGGCAAACTGTAACCTGGCCATCCCATTTTTGCAGCTAACCAGTGATTTGCATCTTGCAGTGCAGCTTCTGTATTTCTGTTCAAGAAGTCTTCTGTGGACAGTGGTCATTGACAAATCCACACCTGACTCTTGAACAGTGTTTCTGATCTGTCGGACAGGTGTTTGGGATTTTTCTTTATTGTAGAGATAATTCTGTCATCAGCAGTGGAGGTCATCCTTGGCCTGCCCGTCCCTTTGCGATTGGTAAGCTCACTGGTGCTCTCTTTCTTCTTAATGATGTTCCAAACAGTTGGTTTTGGTAAGCCTAAGGTTTGGCTGATGTCTCTAACAGTTTTATTTTATTTTAGAAGAGGTGGAACAGACTGGGACTCTATTATTTGGAGCGCAGGAGGATGAGGGGCAATCTTATGGAGGTGTATAAAATCATGAGAGGAATAGATCGGGTAGACGCACAGAGTCTCGCCCAGAGTAGAGGAATCGAGAAACAAGGACATAGGTTTAAGGTGAAGGGGGAAACATTTAATAGGAATCTGAGGGGTAACTTTTTCACACAAATGACAGTGGGTGTATGGAAGGAGCTGCCAGAGGAGGTAGTTGAGGCAAGGACTATTTTAATGTTTATGAAACAATTAAAACAAGTACATGGGTAAGACAGATTTAGAGGGATATGGGCCAAATACAGGCAGGTGGGACTAGTGTGGATGGGGCATGGTGGTGGCGTAGACCAGTTGGGCGAAGGGCCTGTTTCCACACTATAGAGCTCTATGCTTTATGAACAGGGAAGTTCTCCACACTGACCTTCCCAATATTTATTCATTAATGAATTTCACTAAAACAGATTATCTGATCATTTTTCTATTGTTGTACAGAAATCGGTCGTTGGCTTCCTTTCATTACAAGACGACTACATTTTAGAAAACAAATTGAATTGACTACTGGAACCGACCAGGTCTGGAAATGATGGTATCATAGTACAAGTTATTTCTTGTTGAGGTCAACAACAAACAATATTATTTTTAATGCCAATTAAAAATTTGTCACATGAAATTCGTGTTATGAAACCAAATCATTGTGATCTAAAATCTGGTTAAAAAGATTTGAGGAAGGAACTTAAAGAAGTTCACTGTGTCAGTTTGATGGACGACTTTCCTCCAGATCACATTGCAGCTTTGTCCCAAAAACAGACAAAAGGCCAGAGAGCCCAAGGCTGGTGAGAGTGGTCATCCCTGACATTAAGGCACCATTTTTTCCATCAAAGTGGCTGCTTCTGTTTCTGATGTTCTGCGCCACTAATATAACTTGTCTCCTTTTTTAAAAATTAATCCCACATTAGTTCAAATAAAGTTTTCCAACGTGGACATGATTAATTTAAAATCTATTTTGATCAATGCCTCAAGAAGCCCTCATTGTTAACTTGATAAGAGTTAACTGACTCTGCAATTCTCACACCAAATGTGCAAAAAGTGAAAAATGTCATTCTGCGCTTAAAATTCTAACACTTAAAATTAAAACATTCCATGCTTCTTCAAAAACATGTTATTCATAATTGGAAGAATACTGCAACCCAGAATAAGGAAAGAAAGTTCATGGCAAAAATAATTTTCAGCTGTGATAACAAATTTAAGGACATTTATTTCATTAGTTTCAGTTAGAAAAAAATAGTTTCTTTTTCTCCAATGCCTGACAGAAAAGATATTCTCCTAAATGCAGAATTACCATCTATGAAATTTACAAACTATCATTTGATATAAAATGTGAGTGTTCTATATCACTGCAACTGTCAGATTATTTGGCTCCTTTGGCTCCCAAATTTGGCAGTTTCAGCTACAGGTTTTTCCAATCTCCACCTTCCTGACTGTTAGCTTGCAACTAAATTAAGAACCATTCAGTGCCCTTTTGAGATTCTCTCGACACTAGAATTAGGCGAGAGAAGTGAATATCAGTTTAGTTTATTGTCAGAAGTGTACCGAGGTACAGTGAAAAGCTTTTGTTGCGTGCCGACCATTCAGCGGATAGACAATACGTGATTACAATAGCCATGTACAGTGTGTAGATACACGATAAAGGAATAACATTTAGTGCAAGGTAAAGCCAGTAAAGTCCCACCAAAGATAGTCCAAGGTTCACCCATGAGGTAGATAGGACTGCTCTCTAGTTGTGGTAAGATGATTCAGTTGCCTGATAACAGCTGGGAACGTGGGAAAGAAACTCTAAAACCTTGGAGATGCACCTTATGAACCTCTACTCTTCCCTTCCACTGCAGCACAATTCATGATCTTAGCAGCTCCAAACATCATAGTCCAAATAAGCACAATTGCTTTTTCATCTCTCAGCAGCATGTTAAGAGTCAAGAGTATTTAAATGTCATTGCATCGAGAAGGGGATGAAGAAATTCTTACTTGCTGCACCTTTAGAGGCACAGCAACACTTCCCAGGTATGGGGTAGAATTATTAATGGTTTATTATTTTCACATGTGCTGAGATACTGTAGGAAAACTTTGTTTTTCATGCTCTCCATGCAAATCATACCATACATGAGTACAACAGATTATGCAAAAAGAGAAAGTGAACAGAGTGCAGAATATAGTTACGGCTACAGAGAAAATGCAAATAAAAGAAAGGGCTGCCACAAGGTAGATAGGGAGATTGGGGAATGCGTCCTGAAGTGGAAGTCAAGAATTGAAAACTGAATTCTCATTACTTTTATCACCCAATGGGAATACATTTCCCCCTTTTTGATAGGTTAGGCAGTCTGCCCCTTTGAGTCCGTCCCACTATTCTCTGAGATCACAGCAATCCTCTATCTCAGCATCATTTCCTAGCACTATCCCCATATCTCTTGAGGATTCCTAAGTAACCAAAAATCTACTGGTCACTGCTATAAATGAACTTAAGGATGGAACCTACACAGGCTCGAGGATTTAAAATGCTTCCACCCTCTGAGTGTAGAAATCTTTCCACGCCTCAATCATCGACAGCCAACATCTTATTCTCAAACTGTTATCAAGCTGTTTAACAATTTTGTAACTTTGTTTGAGAGACTTTTTCATTGAGAGATCTTCTCTCATTCTTTTAAGCTCAACAGAACACAATCCCAGTCTACTTGATCACTCCCCACTTGATCACTCCGCTATCACTGGAACCAGTCTGCTAATCTTCACTGCGCTCCCTCTCTGGCAAGTACATCCCTTCTTGGGTAAGGAGACCTAAACTGTACACAATACCCCAGGTACACTCACCAAGGTTCTAATAATTGCAAATGACCTCCTTACTTCTGCAATCAAACCCACTTATTATAAAGTCTAATGTACCATTTGCTAAGTGCCTGCTTTCCTTGTATATTGGCCTCAGTATTTCTGTACAAACTCACCCAGGCCCCGATAAACATCAACACTATCCAATCTCTCAATATTTAACAAACACTCTGCTGTTCTGTTTTCTTCATCACAGTGAATGCCCCCATTTTTCCATGGTATATTCTATTTGCCATAATGTGATTATCTGTTACTCAAGATTTTAATGAAAAACAAGAACAATGAAACAAGGTGTGTCATAAGGTTCTGTAAAGCCTTACCTTGGTGCCTCTTCTACAACTTTCTGATTTCTCCTCTGAATGGAACACTCTCTCTCATTCAGCCAAAGTGTGTTACCGTGTTTGTCTCCTATAACCTATGGATAAAAAAATGCTTCTGAAAGACAAGTATATACATTTTTTAAATCTTGTATGCTGTGATCATGACATAAAGCATTGTTAATATTAAATTCAAACGGCACGATCAATCAAGTAGTAAAAACGAACTGCTGGAAATGGACAGATGAAGAGCGACCCAAAACAGTGTCTATTACCCTCCATCGAAGCTACCTTGGCCCGCTGAGGCCCTCCGGCTGTTTGATATTTACTCCCGATTCCGGCATCTGAAACCTTTTGTGTGTCTCGCTTAGCCACCAATTATCTGTTTGATTGCTAATTTTTTTAGTAAGATATTTGACTGGGTAAACATTTTTTCAATTGTCCACATTAGTTTGAATCAATTTTCAAACCTCCTATTATGAGTGTATTTGTTCCCATTATTTTTCTCTTGTCATTAATGTCCTTCTTTCTGCATGTCATCATTCATCCAGATATCTCCTGAATCCAATACTGTAGGACACAAATTATTGGAGTAACTCAGCAAGTCAGGCAGCATCCCTAACGAACATGGAATGTCACCTATCCATGTTCTCCAGGGATGCTGCCTGACCTGCTCAGTTATTCCAGCAATTTGTATCATTTTGAGTAATGTCCAGCATCTACATTTCTCTATTTCACCAATATTGTAGCCCTGGATACAGCTTGTCATTTGTGGACATTTAAAATGAGTAATTTTTAACCTCAGGGAATCACAGCTGAATACCCCTTGCACAAATGACCACTTCTTCCTCAGCGGAATGGCAAACAGAAATGACAAATCACCTTGGATTTCCTCTTCTTTAATACTGGCTCCTCTATTAAAATCAACTGACTTAGCACAGGTCATGGACAAGGCTGAGCATCTCCTAATCGGCATATCTTGTTCTCTCCATGAAATAAATCCACTGAACGATCAAGAGAGTATCCATCCTCATCAATATAAGTTGTGAGCTTTTCGAGCATTTTATTTTCCTTGTCACTCTGTCAGTGTCACCTATTCCTTTGCCCATTCTTTGCCATTTACATGTACAGGAAAACACTTTCTATTCTTCCCCCAATCAAGTGAGCACAAACATGGCATATTCATTATTACTCCCAAGCCAGCCATAATTATAGACTCTCTGAAAGAGACTACTGATTAATTAGTGCTTCAGGCTGTGGTGCTGATCTTCCCTAGAAAGACACTTTTCATTGCATTTATGTATTTAAGGAATTATGTTAAATACATAACCTTGCTTTGATAACATTCTCACCTTTGTTTTCAAGTATCCTCATGAGAGCAGTTTTGTGTTGCTTTTGAATGTTCTTATAAGGAACCTGAATGTATTGTATAAATTCAGTACACGCTCAAAAGTCTAACTGGCAGAACCTCTACCTTATCTAAGGTACACAAAAATGCTGGAGAAACTCAGCGGGTGCAGCAGCATCTATGGAGCGAAGGAAATAGGCGACGTTTCAGGCCGAAACCCTTCTTCAGACTGAATCCTTCTCTACCTTATCTATCTTGGTTGGCTTTGAAATCTTGCTCCACGGATGATAGAACAGACTTTCAAACAAACAGATTTGATTATAAGCCTCTCTGAACAGAATTTTCAATTAAGGAAGTTTGAACTTATTAACCTGAATCTCAATGTGCCGAGGATTATCAATGAACTTCTCAATCAAGAGGCGATCATCTCCAAAACTTGAGGCAGCTTCCTGTGATGAAAATCTAAATCCTTCCCTAGAAAGGGAAACAAATTAAGAGAGAGGAGTTTTAGTTCATACTTTCGCATTTTGAATTAATTTTAAAAATCATTACACGTACAACTCCACTGGTTTTATTTATTTTCGGTTATAGAATATTCATTGGTTAAATGTAAAAACAAACATATCATCAATGATATGCTTTATACGTTACAATACTGGATATGTATCTGTATGCCAAATTGACAATGCCATTGAGATTCAAGCAGCATAGCAGCAAATCTGGTGCTTCCAATTGAGAAGATTTCTGGAAGTTCTGCATTTATCTCCTTTTGCTTCTCCGACACCCAAAGTTTAATAAAATTAATTTCAATCTCCCTGCAGACTCAGTATGCAACTTAGATCTTACAAATGGGACGGCACAGTGGCGCAGTAGTAGAGTTGCTGCCGTATAGCGCTTACAGCGCCAGAGACCCGGGTTCGATCCCGACTACGAATGCTGTCTGTACGGTGTTTGTACGTTCTCCCTGTGACCGCTTGGGTTTTCTCCGAGATCCTCAGTTTTCTCCCACACTCCAACGACGTACAGTTTGTAGGATAATTGGCATGGTATAAATATAAATTGCCGCTGTGCGGGGCTCTGCTCGGTGCAGTCTCGGTGTGCCGAAGGGCCTGGTTCCTTGCTGTATCTCTAAACAAAAAAAAACTGAACTAAATCAGCAGATGCTCGGGTGTTATGATCCTTGATATCTCTGACTTCAACTGTGCTGCAGGAAATTGCTGCAACTCATGTCGGCACCACTCGACGAGGGTTGCCCTGATTCAAATCCCACTCCAGAAAAAGAGAGCACAAAATATGGGCTGATACGCCAGTGCCAAGAGGGTGTTCGGTGACCAGAGTTGCTATTTTTCCACTGTGATGTCAAATTGAAGCATTTTCTGTACAAAGTTGTTTACAGTGTACTATGTTTACATATTCTGTTGCGCTGCTGCAAGTAAGAATTTCATTGTTCAATCTGGGACATATGACAATAAAACACTCTTGACTCTCTCTCAGATCCCATGATACCATTTGAAGAGAAGGAACATTCTCTCCAATGTCCAGACATATTTGTATCCCTCAGTCAATATTACTAAAGCAGATGATATTACCAATATCACAGTGCTGCTTATGGAGATTGCTATACAGTAAAATGGCTGTCATATTTCCTGCGTCATATTTATGTAATTGACTGTGAGTCACTCACGGTGTCCTGAAACTGGAAATGATTTGAACATCTATCTGTGGGATAAATCTCCCTTTTACTAAATAAAATTAAAATAGTGTATTGATTTAACTTGCTTCTTAAAATGGAAGTCAAGAAGCATATTTTTTTTGATAGCCCATATCAATATCCACAGTACCGAATTGTTTAATGCGCATTTCAATAAATAATTTAATGCTTGATCCAGGCTTTTGGTGTCTATTTTCCTTTGTTCAATAGTACAGACAAGAGTCACTAGTATTAATGAATGAGAATCGAGCTGGATATGGGTAAGCATTGCTCATTCATCATCATTTATTCTCTAATCCTCACTCAAACCTGCCCACAAACATTTGAATCAAACAGTTGAGTAACACTCAACCACAAATGCAATTCAACTGGAACCACATTTCCAGATGAATGCCTCTAAATGATGCTAATGCTTTTCTTTTTTTTTAAGCTAGAATGTTTAGGGAACTATTTGATATTAATCCTTAACTGATTAATTTAAGAGGTAAAAATAAAACCACAGGCACACCACAATGCTAATACATACCAGATTTATATATTTGAAGCTTATGTTTAATTTCAGTACTTCAGAATGTTTCTTCCACATTTTAAATTTAAACATTAATCTGCTCTATACGTTAAGCCACAGCCCGCAGCCCCCAGCTCCGCGATGTTGGGAGTCGGCGGCCACAGCGCTCCGGAGCTTATTGCACGGCGACCCGGTAAGGCATTGCCCGCTCCCCGCCTCTCCGACCGGGTAGGGGACTAAGAATTAAAGTTTCCCCCTTCACCCCCCCCACCACATAAAATCCCTCCAAACTAACTGACTAACATTTAAGCAATGATTTACAATGATTCCCCGGTCTCCGGGGAGGAGGCAGCCGCTCCAGACTTTTCAAGCCGCCCGCGCTTCCTACCTAATCTACGCTAAAAATCTTCCATTCGGAAATCCGAAAAATTCCGAAATCCGAGAAGTGTCTGGTCCCAAGGCTTTCGGATAAAAGGTTGTGCACCTGTAGTGCAATTTTGGGAAAGATGAAAATATTATTGCTTTTTGCAATAATAATTGTATTGTAATACTAGAAAATGTGTTACGATTCCTTCATTCATACCCCTGTGCTTGCAAATCCAAATGGGGTATTTTGATATGAAACAGTTACATGTTAGAATTCTCACCCATTACGTCCCAATACATTCAACTGTACTGCAACATCTTTTCACCATTAAAGTTCTGTAAGTTTTCCAATTTAATTGCTCCTGCATTGGCAGTAACAGCTTCAGCTGCCTCGATCTTAAATTCTGAAATTCCCTCCTTATACCTCTTCCCCCTCTTTGCTCCTTTAAGATGCTCCTTAAAACATCACTTTTCAATCAACGTTTCAGTCACCTTGATATCTCTTTGTGTGGTTCAATGCAGAAGTTTGTTTGCTAACCATCTTGTGAAGTATGTTGAGATATTTAACAATGGACATAATTACCACTCACTGACCAATAGATTGATTAATTATTTAATTCAATAGTTAAGGGACTCTCATTAGCAGCAATGTTTTATTTATTTTTACAACTTTCTCACATGGAAGCTGGTGAGGTCAGATGCGAAGTCCGACAAGGGGAGGAGAAGTGGGATGGAAAAGGTGACAAAGAGAGAGTGACCCTGAGTGGACCAGCAGGAGTGGGAAAGGAAGACAAGGGGTGTGGATGACCAGAAATTAGAAAATTCAATGCTCACGTTGTTGGCTACCCAAGTGCAATATAAGGTGCTGTTCTTCTTATTTTACATTTGGCCTCACCCTGGCAGTCATGGACGGTTAGGTCTGTATGGGAATGGGGAGAGGATTTGAAATGATAAAGCAAACAGGATCTCAAGAGAGCTAATGCGGATATAGCACTATTACTCTGCAAATTGATCATCTGGTATATACATGGTCTCATCAATGTAGAGGATGCCACATTGCAACCATTGAATGTAATAGATCATGTTAGAGGAGATGCATGCAAAACTCAGCCTCACCTGTAAAGACGGGTTAGGTTACGAGAGAAGCAATGTCCATCTACTCATCACACCTTCCTAATCTGATTCCTCCTATCGCCCTAAGGCTCTGTCTCTAACCCTCCCCCTGCCCTCTCCCACCTGGTTTCCAGCCGATGTCCCAATACACACCCCTTCCTTCCCCCACCTAATTCAGTCTGCCCAACATGTTCTGTTTAGTTTAGTTTATTGTCACGTGTACCGAGGTACAGTGAAAAGCTTTTGTTAGGTGCTAACCAGTCATCAGAAAGACAATACATGATTACATTCAGTCCTAGCATCACCAAAGAGGTAGATAGTAGTTCAGCACTGCTCTCTGGTTGTGGTAGGATGATTCAGTTGCCTGATAACAGCTGGGAAGAAAATGTCCCTGAATCTGGTGGTGTGCGTTTTCACACTTCTATACCTTTTGCCTGATGGGAGAGGGGAAAGAGGGAGTGGCCAGGGTGCGACTCATCCTTGTATAGGTAGGTTCATACGGTAGGTTCTGTACAGTATGGTACCATACCTACATACGGTACATATATAATCTATTAGCTTCCAGCTCATCCCTCCCTTTCAACTATACTGGCTATCTTCCATCTGCACTCTCAGTTCTGGTGCAGGGTCTCGAGCTGAAATGTCGACCATTCCTTCACCTCCACAGATGCTGCTTGACCTACCACATTCCGCAAGCAGTTTGTTTTGTGCTCCATATTCCAGCATCTGCATTTTGTTGTGACACTGTCCATGGAAGATATCAGGAAGTTCTTCTTCACCACACCAAAAGCCAGTGGAACATAAATTCGTCCTCAGTCACGTGCTAAACGTACATATTTAATGGCTGCTGCACATTAACCTTCATTTTTAATATTCAATACCACTGACTTCAAGCCACTATGGGCAATGTTCATAATTTCATTAGTTACAGGAGCAGGATTAGGCCATTCAGAACATCAAGTCTACATCGCCATTCAATCACGCAGATCTCTTTTCCTCTCAGCCACATCCTCCTGCCTTCTCTTCATACACCCTAACTAATCAAGAATGTGTCAATCTCTGCCGTAAAAATATCCATTGACTTGGCCACTAGTGGTTGCTTTAAAGATCACTAAATTAAATTCTTTATTTTATTTATTTATTTATATAGCACATTTTTAGTCAACTTGCATTGACCCCAAAGTGCTTCACATAATTACATTCACACACACAGGCAAAGGTGGTTGAAGTGTCTTGCCCAAGGACACACACAGGCAAAGGTGGGTGAAGTGTCTTGCCCAAGGACACAACGACAGTATGCACTCCAAGCGGGATTCGAACCAGCTACCTTCCGGTTGCCAGCCGAACACTGAGCCCATTGTGCCATCTGTCATCACTACTAATGTTTTACTCGGAAACGTCCCCGACAAAAAGCTCTGGAGAATGGTTTCAATTGAAAAATTTTAAACTAGGATTAACTGATGCTTGGTAGCAAGTGAAGGGTTATAGAGTCAATTGCTGGTAAGTGCAATATAATCTACAGATCAGCTTTAACCTAATGGAAAATAAAAATGCACATAAGGGTCAGTAAAGCCCTTCCCTGCTCCTGTGGCTATGGTCGAGATGGGGATTTGTTTCAGATTTCTCGGCAAGGAACTTAGCCTCTTCCAGTTGCATAAAATGTAATTGTTCCAAGTAGGATCTCAATTGGCAAAGAACCACTTGGCTCCCTTATTATGCTGGGGATTACAGGTCAGATCCCACTGCAGCACTTAACTGGGAAAAGCAGAACGACATTTCAATGAAATAATAAGCGATTGCAATATCTGAAGGGAAATGTCACCCTGCAGACATCTGTTCCGGTCAATCTTAAGGACTTGAAAATTGGCTGTCCTTTGAAAGACCACACTTGAGCAAGTAATTAATTAACCTTAAAGCACTTTAGGACATCTTGAGAATATAGAAGGGCTTCTGTACACTCTAATTTCCTCTTCTTTCTTAAGAAAGGAACATTCATGCAGCAGTACGGAAAGTGCAAACAAGTTAGCAGTAAGCCCGAGTCAATTGCTCATCAGTGAACACGGTACAGAAGACTGAAGGACTGACGTTTCCACTGGAGGAACTGGGTCGTGCAAAAAAAAGGGCAGTGACAAAAATAGTGTGCAGTAAAAATTGTAGGAAGGAAATAAAAGTAAAATAAACTAGAACAGGAGCACCTGAAAAAATCAACTGTAGGAAATATTGCAAGGACCATTCAGAGTGAAAAATCAAAAAGTAGACCATAAAGATATGCAAGGTCCACAAAAGGATAATATTAATGTTATTATTTATTCTGCCCATCCAGTTCAATAAGGTTATAGCTCCAAGAAATGCCAATCAGTAACCAGCAAATTGGGAGTGTCAGATGCTTAATGTTTATACTATGATCGGATAAATATCAGATTCTCAGGATGTTAGGTAAATTGATCAAATAAAATGCACCACCTCTGCATTAAGGACATGCTCTGCACGGAATTATTGAGGATACTTTTACCACAACTTTTCAGGTGATGAACTGGAAAAGGATTAAGTCGCAAACTAAGTATACACATCATGCACGGTATATTAAATGTATTGTCTTTAGCATAGTCAAACAACCACTGAGGGTTAACAGGCATGACTTATCAAACAAAATTTGACACCGAGACATAGAAATTAATTCAAAGAGGAACGTTTTAAGCACATCTTAAAGAAGAGAGAATTTGGGGTTTAGAAAGAAAATTTTACTGCTTAGGACATCAATTGCTGGAGGCAAACCATCGTCGGTGAAATGATGAAAATTTGAAATGATCAGGAACCCAGATGTAGAATGTTACCATTGACTTGATCAACAGGGAGCAAGAATGTGGTGACCTAGTCAGTTCTTCATTTGGTGGTTTGAAATAAAATGACTCACATTAAATTAATTAAATGGAAAAATATAGGTGTGATTCGAGACGTTAATTCCACAACTTTATCTCACCACAATCTACAAACTATGGATGATATTAAAGTAACAAATGTTGAATAAAATACATTAACACAATATTAACCCAATAGCATTTTCCACACAGAAGATTGTGGGTATATGGAACAAGCTGCCAGAGGAAGTATTTGAGGAAGGTCAATAACAACTTT
The DNA here is from genome assembly GCF_010909765.2 of Amblyraja radiata. Taxonomy (NCBI): domain Eukaryota; kingdom Metazoa; phylum Chordata; class Chondrichthyes; order Rajiformes; family Rajidae; genus Amblyraja; species Amblyraja radiata. The sequence goes on along the minus strand of NC_045961.1, from coordinate 85,421,914 downwards.
GGCTTTTGGCTTTTGGTGCATTGATAGGAAAGGTTCAGAGGATTATGGGCCTAACGTGGGCAGGTGGGACTTGTGTAGACATGGCATCTTGTGCTGAAGGACCTATTTCCATGCTGTGTGACTGCTTTTGCTATTCCAAACCAGAGTGGATATGATTGAGTAATACCCATCATGTCAGACCACCACTCAGCTTGCATGTGAGAGATTCATTTATGCATATAGTTTGTGCGGAACCATCTTCCAGTCACTGTATTTTTCTGGAGAAATTATCTAGCTGTTATTAGAATTTCTAGTTTCAGTCAAGTTCCATTTCTTCTCCCTTTGATTTTGTACAATAGACTGTCTACTGCAATATTGCTCTAAAAGAGGACCTCAAGCCACTGAATGACAGAAAGGAGAGCAGTAAGGGTTATTTCCTCAAATATACAAGCTTCATTTCAGTTTGATGACAGACAGCATTCCAACCTTGTTAAAATTCACCAGATAAATATCAAGAAACATTTATCCAATAAGTTATCTAAGCGCATAAAATATTCATCAGCAACAGCTTGCTTATCTTTGTAGGTGCAAGGGGAAATTGTTACACTGGGTAGGCCTAATGCTGGGCAATGTTATCAATTCTGGGTCCCACGTTTTGGCAAGGATACCACTGTCTTGCTGATAATGCAGAGTGGGTAGACTCAATTCTCAGTGAATTTTCTGTGAAATATTTCAGGGGAAATGAAAAAATGAGTTTCTAACAGACAGTTAGAAAGTGTAAATGAAAGATATTTGCTTTTGGCAGGAGAAACACTATTCAGAGAATATTCAGCTGGCAAAAATTCTCTAAAGCCCCTGTCCCACTTAGGCAATTGTTTTGGCAACTACAGGCGACTAGGCTGTCGCCACATGGTCGCGGCGTGACACCTGTATGGTCGTGAGTAGTCTCCTCAAGTCGCCTAAAGAGGCGTAACGTTTTTCTGGTCGCCGCTGGATTTTGAAATGTTCAAAACTTTTCAGCGACTGTGGGCTTCTCCTGTCTTCTCCTGTCGTAGGATGTCGCAGGTTGTCGCCAGGTGCTGACTACGGTGAATTCCATTGGCGACTACCTACGTCAACCTACGTCAACCGGCGACAGGTACCGGCGACTGAATTGTCTTCAATTGTCTTCAGTTGTCGCAGACAGGTTCAGGATCAGTTCCTGTGGATTCGTGGGTAACTAATGTTATCCCACTGTTTAAGAAAGGCGGGGGAGAAAAAACAGGGAATTATAGACCAGTTATTCTGATATCGGTGGTGGGGAAGATGCTGGAGTCAATTATAAAAGATGAAATAGCGACACATTTGGATAGCACTAACAGGATCGGTCCGAGCCAGCATGGATTTATGAAGTGGAAATCATGCTTGAATAATCTTCTGGAATTTTTTGAGGATGTAACTAGGCAAATGGACAAGGGAGAGCCAGTGGATGTAGTAAACCTGGACTTTCAGAAAGCATTTGATAAGGTCCCACATAGGAGATTAGTGGGCACAATTAGGGCTCATGGTATTGCGGATACTGTGCTGACATGGATAGAAAATTGGTTGGCAGACAGGAAACAAAGAGTGGGGATTAACAGGTCCCTTTCAAAATGGCAGGCAGTGACTAGTGGGGTACTGCAAGGCTCGGTGCTGGGACCGCAGCTATTTACAATATACATCAATGATTTAGATGAAGGGATTCAAAGTAACATTAGCAAATTTACAGATGACACAAAGCTGGGTGGCAGTGTGAACTGTGAGGAAGGTGCTATGAGAATGCAGTTGAGTGAGTGGGCAGATGCAGTTTAATGTGGATAAATGTGAGGTTATCCACTTTGGTAGCAAAAACAGGAAGGCAAATTATTATCTAAATGGTGTCAAGTTGGGAAAAGGGGAAGTACAACGGGATCTGTGGGTCCGTATTCATCAGTCAATGAAAGTAAGCATGTAGGTACAGCAGGCAGTGAAGAAAGTGAATAGCATGTTGGCCTTCAGAACAAGAGGAGTTGAGTATAGGAGCAAAGAGGTCCTTCTGCATTTGTATAGGGCCCTAGTGAGACCACACCTGGAGTATTGTGTGCAGTTTTGGTCCCCTAATTTGAGGAAGAACATTCTTGCTATTGAGGGAGGGCAGCGAAGGTTTACAAGGTTAATTCTCGTGATGGCGGGACTGTCATATGCTGATAGAATGGAGCGGCTGGGCTTGTACACTCTGAGAGAATGGAGCAGCTGGGCTTGTATGAGAGGGGATCTTATTGAAACATATAAGTTTATTAAGGGTTTGGACACGCTAGAGGCAGGAGACATGTTTCCGATGTTGGGGGAGTCCAGAACCAGGGGCCACAGTTTAAGAAAAAGGGGTAAGCCATTTAGAATGGAGATGAGGAAATACTTCTTCACACAGAGAGTTATGAGTCTGTGGAATTCTCTGCCTCAGAGGGCGGTGGAGGCCGGTTCTCTGGATACTTTCAAGAGAGAGCTAGATAGGGCTCTTAAAAATAGCAGAGTCAGGGGATATGGGGAGAAGGCAGGAATGGGGTACTGATTACGGATGATCAGCCATGATCACATTGAATGGCGGTGCTGACTCGAAGGGCCTACTCCTGCACCTATTGTCTATTGCGGGTCGTAGCTTGTCACGGGTGGAGGTAGGTTGACTTTGGTTGTGTGGTCGTAGGTTGTCGTAGGTGTGGACGTCCTGATAGGTCGCCAGTTGTCGGTAGCTTGTCGTAGCTTGTGATAGACATTGTCGTAGGGGGGGGGTTCCAGTCGCCGCCTTTTCGGCGACCTGCTACGATTGTGACAGTCGCCGGCAGTCGCTAAAAAAATCACCTAAGTGGGACAGGCCTGTAACTCTAAATAGGCAACCATTTTAATACCGATATTCTGTGCATGAAGCACATAAAGATATTTCCCTGGTGTTGCCTTTTCTCAGTTGGCTGATTCCTTATTGGGGGAGAAAATGGAAGTCTTGAGTTATTAAAAAAAATGGATTTGCTTAGACTGTTTTCCCTGTAGTTTAAGAGGCTGAGGGGTGGCATAATGGAGGTTTATAAAACAGGAGGATCATAGATATGGTATCTATGATCATCGTCCTTTTACCCCAATGAGAAGTCTAAAGGGCCTGTCCCACCAGCATGCGATTACATGCGTCTAGCAAGACCAAACTTGGTCGCTTGAGGCGTACGGCCTCGCGGGGCCGGTCCCACTTCGAACCGCAGAGGCGTGTGGAGTTGTGCGGGGCTGGTCCCGACATCATACTCACCAATCAGCTGGGCAGGAGGCGGCCGACTGAATTTGGACGTCGCACGGCGGTGACGCCATCGCGCAACGCCACGCGCTAGGCGTACGCCGTCTAGACGCTGCGTACGATGTCAAGACACTGCGTACGCCCTCAATGCGCCTGCGGGCCGACAGGCCATTGTCGCGCGGGATTTTCGGACAGTGCAAGATTTTTGGAGCCCCGCGCGATGTCGGGACCAGCCCCGCACAACTCCACACGCCTCCGGCGATCGAAGTGGGACCGGCCCCGCGAGGCCGTCCGCCTCAAGCGACCACGTTTGGTCGCGCTAGATGCATGCTATCGCATGCTAGTGGGACAGGCCCTTAAAACTAGAGGACTTGGTTTAAGTTGAGGGAGAAAAGATTTAAGAGCGATCTGAAAGGCAACTTTATCAGAGAATGTTGGGTTAATGGAATGAGCTGCCAGAAGAAGCGGTTGAGGCAGATACAATTACAATGTTTAAAAGACATTTTGACAGGAAGGTTTTGAGGCAGATGGGCTAAATAGCACTCATAACTGTACAGTCACATTTGGCTCTAACTCTAGCTACAAGTTTGCAGCTGACACAATTGTGGTGGGCCAAATCACAAACAACGATGAGTACAGGATGGAGAATTTAGTAACATGGTACCCTGACAATAATCACAATCACAATAATACTTTATTAGCCAAGTATGTTTTGCAACATACGAGGAATTTCATTTGCCAAGTCAGTCATACAAATAAAGAGCAATGAATACATTTTAACATAAACATCCACCACATTGACTCCTTACATTCCTCACTGTGATGGAAGACGAAAAAAGGTTCAAATCTCTCCCGTGGTCGGGGGCCTCGAGTCTTCCGTTGACGGGACGATCTTGACTCCCGTAGCCGGCGGTCGGACCCTCCGCATCAGTGCAATCAGCTCCTGAATCGGGGGGATGTCAGCTCCCCCGCGCCGATGATCGGAACCTGGGCCGGGGCTGGTCGAACCTCTGCATCGTTGGAGCTCCCGACTAGCCTCTCCCAAGACTGCGAGCCATTGACGGTAAGTCTGCAGGCCGCTGTTGGAGCAATCCCAGGCAAGGGATCGGCTCCGATGTTAAGTCCACGCCCCGCGGTGGGGCACAAAGTCAGTCCGTGGAGGCCTCCATCTCCATCTCCAGCAGAGCGACCGGAGATGTGACCCAGAAAACAATCGCATCTCCGACAAGGTAAGAAACTGAAAAAAAGTTTCCCCCTCCCCACATAAAACAAACCGGAGAACATTTACACAGACTTTTAACACACACTAAAAATAAAAAAATAAAACTAAGAAACAGACAGACTGTTGGCAGGGCTGCCAATCGTGCTGCACTCCTAATCCTTCTCTCAGTCAGCAAGACGAAGTAGCTAATTAACTTCAGGAAGCGTAGTGGAGTACACGCCCCAATCAGCATCAACAGTGTTGAAGTCGAGATGGTTGAGAGCTCCACATTCCTTGGCATTAATATGACCAATGATTTGTCACGGAACAACCACATTGATACGACAGCTAAGAAGGCATACCAATGCCTCTACTTCCTGAGAAGACTAAGGAAATTCGGCATGTCTCCAATGACAGATGCACCATAGAAAGCACACTTTGTCTGAAGAAGGGTTTCGGCCCGAGACGTCGCCTATTTCCTTCGCTCCATAGATGCTGCTGCACCCGCTGAGTTCCTCCAGCAATTTTGTGTACCTATAGAAAGCACACTGTTGGGTTTCATCACAGCTTGATTTGGAGAGAATTCTGCTCAAGATCGCAAGAAATTGCAGAGAGTTGGAGATGCAGTCCAGTCCAGACCAGATTTCCCACTATTGATTCTATCTACACTTCATGCTGCAGCCATCACAAGCAAAGACTTGTCCAAACCCTTTCATCTCCCTGTTCCTGTCCAGCAGTGAGTATAGAAGCTTGAAAGCGTGCACCACCAAACTCAGGAACAGTTTTTTCCCCTCTGTTATCCATAATCTAGGGCAGTGGCGGACTGGCCAGGGTGTCAGCTTGCGCGATGACAAGTGGGCCCCTGATGAAGTGGGCCCCTATATCAAGTGGGCCCCTATATCAAGTGGGCCCCTATATCAAGTGGGCCCCCTTTGTCTCCTGGCAACTAATATTTTTAGACCCAGTCCGCCACTGAGCTAGGGTACTGTCTGAATCACCACTCCATTATGGGCACTACAATGTTCTACTTGAGTCTGACCTAATTATTTGTATAATATATCTGATCTATTGGGATATCATGCAAAACAAAGTGTTTTACTGTACCTCAGTACATGTGACAATAATAAACCTACACCTAAACCTAAAAGGTTTGAAAGTTGCTGTCAATTCAAGTCAAGTCTATTCGTCACATACACATACGAGATGTGCAGTGAAATGAAAAGTGGCAATGCTCGCGGACTTTGTGCAAAATAACAAACAAACAACCAAACAAACTACAAACAGAATGGTACAGAATCACATATTCTTTTACACATTAAATATTGTGGGCGGAAGGAAAAAGGGAAAAACATTTTTTTTTTTTTAAAAGCAGTAGAGTGGTACAGTAAAGTTAGTCCCTGGTGAGATAGGAGTTTACAGTCCTAATGGCCTCTGGGAAGAAACTCCTTCTCAACCTCTCCGTTCTCACAACATGGCAACAGAGGCCTGACCGTAGCAACTGGAACAGTCCGTTGCAGGGGTGGAAGGGGTCTCCCATGATCTTATTGGCTTTGGACTTGCACCTCCTGATGTATAGTTCCTGCAGAGGGGCGAGTGAAGTTCCCATAGTGCGTTCGGCCGAACACACTACTCTCTGCAGAGCCTTCTTGTTCTGGGCAGAGCAATTCCCAAACCAGATTGTAATATTTCTGGACAAGATGCTTTCCACAGCCGCTGAGTAGAAGCACTGGAGGATCCTCGGAGACAATCTGAATTTCCTCAATTGCCTGAGGTGGTAAAGGCGCTGCCTTGCCTTACTCATGAGTGCTGCAGCGTGTGATGTCCATGTCATATCCTCAGAGATGTGGACTACCAGGTATTCAAAACAGCTCACCCTATCCACAGAATCCCCATTTATCCTCAATGGTGTGTACGTCCTCGGATGATGTGCCCTCCTAAAGTCCACGATCAGCTCCTTCGTTTTTTTTATGTTCAAGAAGAAGCTGTTGTCCTGACACCAGAGTGCCAGATCAACCACCTCCTCCCGGTAGGCCTTCTCATCGTTGTCTGAGATCAGGCTCACCACTACAGTGTCATCAGCAAACTTGATTATTGAGTTGGAGCTGAACCTAGCCACACAGTCATGTGTGTACAGAGAGTAGACTAGGGGGCTGAGGACGCAACCTTGGGGCGATCCTGTGCTCAGGGTGAGGGACTTCGATGTATTCCCTCCCATCTTGACTACCTGGGGCCTAGCGGTGAGAAAGTCCAGGGCCCAGGCACACAGGGAGGTGTTGAGCCCCAATTCCATTAGCTTCCCGGGCAGTCTGGTGGGGACTATCGTGTTGAAGGCTGAACTGAAGTCTATGAACAGCATCCTCACGTAGCCCCCCTTCTGGCTGTCAAGATGAGAGAGAGTGGTGTGCAAAACCTGGAAGACCGCATCGTCCGTGGATCTGTTCGGACGGTTTGCGAATTGTAACGGGTCCATGTTGCAAGGGAGGAAGGCACAGATGTGTTTCTTGACCAGCCTCTCAAAGCATTTCATGACTACCGAGGTGAGGGCCACCGGATGGTAGTCATTCAGACAGGCTGTGGAGGCATTTTTTGGTACCGGTACAATTATGGATTTTTTGAAGCAGGCAGGGACCACAGACTTGTCCAGGGAGAGGTTGAATATTGTAGTGAGCACCATAGCTAGCTGCGTAGCACAGGACTTGAGTACTCGCCCAGAGATGCCATCGGGGCCTGCAGCTTTCCTCGTGTTCACCCGTGTCAGAGCCCTCCTCACATCGTGCTTGGACAGCGAGAATGTGTGCACATTCCTCCCCTCAGCTTCGTTACCCAAGAAGTACGTCATGTTAGACACAAAAAGCTGGAGTAACTCAGCGGGACAGGCAGCATCTCTGGAGAGAAGGAATGGGAGACGTTTCGGGTCGGAATAAGGGAAACGAGAGATATAGACTGTGATGTGCAGAGATAAAGATCAATGAATGAAAGATATGCAGAGTATTTACATCACTATGAAAATAGACACAAAATTCTGGATTATCTCAGTATCTCTGGAGATACAGGCAGTATCTCTGGAGAAAAGGAATAGGAGATGTTTTGGTTCGAGACTCTTCTTCAGACTGGTGTAGATAAAACACTTTTATAATCAACTAAAATGTATAGTTCATTTGATGGCAAAAGTTATATATTAGTTTGAAAAAAATTTAAATCACTTAGTGATTAATTTAATTTGGTCTGGCACCAACTAGTTTGCCACATATTAGATAATGAGCACAAATGGTGTTGGTTTGGTTGCAGTGTTTGCATTCCTCCTCACAAGATAGGTGTTGCCTCCTCCTATTTTTCACACTTCTCCCTAGGATTAGAGAGGGCCAGGTATCACAAATGGAGCATCTGGCTCCAAGTGGGTCTACGTAAACAGTAGCAAAGAGGAGTGAATGACATTCCAATGAATCTAGCAAACAAACGGGGCATCACTGGTTGTTTGCTTTAGCAGCACCCTCTCAAGCAAATGAAACAAAAACAACTGGCCTGCCGTGCTCTGTTTACGCTGACTGTCTGCCTCAGCCAGTGCTTCCAACACTTACACCTCTAGGTCAACAAAAAGTTCTGCAATCCAAACTTTCACTTTTCATCATTGCCAGTACGAAAATGGTAACGCATAATATAACTTCAATGAGTTCACATTGGGATTCTTATTGTTTCTGACCATGGCCTTACCTGGTCTCGTTATCGTCCCAGGCCATTCTCATGCCTTTCCCACCACCTCCTGCTGAAGCCTTGATCATGACGGGATACCCTAGCAGCAGGAAACAATTAGATATGTTTTCACTTTGATCACGTGAGCGTGACAGCTGACCATATGCCCAACAATGCTCAAGGCAACTGGTTCGCTGAAAACAACCTTCACATGCTTTCCTGTGCGTTGTTGCTACTTTCATCAAGAGCCACATCGCAAAGTCAATATGTCAACTTCAGTAATATAACATGGTGAAACTTTGCAGAATTATTCCATGTACATTAGGCTCACTGCAGTTACATTGATTATTGTCAGACTCTTTCCTCATCCCACTCAAAGAAAATAGTCATTAAAAAAAATAGAACAAACAAGGGACAAAAAGAAATGTTAGTTCTGGCTTAAATTATTAAAGAATAGCAAAATGAATGACATCTTTGTACTTTGTAACTATGTGCATTTAAGGGGAAATCGAGAAAAGAAATGAGAGAGAATGGAATTCACAAAGGCGAAATAAATAGGACTTCTTGACAGGGTGAGCTGAAGATGGTTGGGTGACGGTTCAGATGGAACATAGCCACTGGCACAGACCTGTTGGGATGAATGGGTGTTTCCATTATACAATAATGAATCCAGTTGATATTATAGTGTTATTAGCCTCTTGTCAAGTGAACAGGAATTTTACATGATAAGATAGCAAATCTGCATGCAAATGCATGTTTATTTTTGATGGGGGAGAGCAAGGCTGCCAACAGGTCACCCTGGACAATTCTTTCAAATCGTCTCGTGACCAGTTACAAAGGAGAACCTTAAGGTTGCTCTGTCAGACCAGAAGTAATGTCTCTCTGCTGGAGACAGATTGAGGAAAGAAAAGACAGTAACAACAAAGTAAGCAAGAAAAAATACAGATAAAATTATATTGAATAATTAAAAGGTTTACTCAACAAAAGAAAATAACGGAACAAATCTTTCACATGTGTTTCTCCATTCCATTTATCCTTCTCCAAGATTATATCACTAAACTTCTTGACAGTAATTGTAATAGATATGTTATACACACACATTCATAGTTACATACAGTAAACTCTTGTTTATCCAGAATTTGTATCTAAAATTCTCATGGAACCAGCAAATATTTCACAGCATATTAAGCAACTGCTTGATTATGCAATTTTATTTCAAGTGTTATGTAAAATAGGTACGAAAAGATAGTTTCAGATTATTTACATTCATAAATAAGAGTAGTGTAGTTGTAGTCTGATTAACAGTAACATCCTCTGAAAATTTGGCATTTCATGTATTAGTGAGTGCAGTCATTTAATTTAATTTTGCTGTATTTTACATTACCATTGTTTAGCACTAAAATATAGTTACAGTGTAAAGCATGCGCCACCACCGCTCCATTCCCCATAGACGCCGGATGGCTCAGAATACAATGTGTTGCTTACATAATCTAACAATAAAATAGTGGCATGTTGATAAAAACGAGTATTTTACCTATTTCTCTGGCAATTTTGACAGCTTCATCAGCATTCTGTGAGAGAAGAAAATATGAACAGCATTAATCTTGGTCACCTCTGTCCTTTCTTCCCAAAGCACACATAATGCACTACTGACAGACTTTAGGATAAGTTTACAAAACCCCTCTGCCATCTAGTTCAAAAGAAAACAAATTTAATTCCATAATTGGAGACAAACCTTCTCCTGTTGTTCTTATTTTGGGGTGGTAGGAGTGAAAATATTATTTTTTAATATTTATGAGATCATTTGTGCATTCAGTTTAATAGTTCCTTCTAATTTTGTACAAACAACAGATTTCTGATTTCAATTCTAATGAATACAGTAAACTAAGGAAATAAATGACAGTAACTTTAGCAAAGATATAATTTTTCAGATTGAAAAATATCAAATTTTAATAGGTCGTAGTTATAAAATGTAAATCAGTCTTTCCATTATCTGACTATTTAAGTTTTTAACAATTTTAACATCTGCAAATACTGTGTAGTCCTTTTAACTGACAGTAGGGGGAGAGAACTATCCACGGTTATAACTAACCCATGTGTTTATAGGGTCCCGAAGAGTCTCAGTCATTAAAGACAAATAAATTCAGACGAGAAATCATACTTGAAGCCATTATCAGTCATGAATTTATAGAGCTGTACAGCATGGAAACAGGCCCTTCGGCCCACCTTGTCCATACGACCAAGTTGGCATACTGCTGGTTTGCACGTCAGCAATTTAATTGTTTTCCTCCCCCCCCACCCACCTTCCAACACATCCCACCCCTAAAACAGTCTCTTGCTTTCATGTTCTCATTTTGGTCGAATATTAACATCTACGTAAAATTACATAACCATTATAAGAAAGCAGCAAAATAAAAATCCATATTAACTGCATAAAATCTTGTTTTTTTTAATTGTTTGCTCACCACAGGGGTATGAAAACAAAAAATACAACTGTATTCTTGCGTTGCTTCAATATTAAATGGAAAAAAAAAACGAGAACTCTAACATTCTAGACAAAGTGTTTCTGTCTTTATTAACTGGGTTTTGCACATTTCTGAAGGAAATTCTGGATTGCATTTTTATTAGGAAGAAAAAAACCCACCAGAGCAGCAAAAAGTTGGAAAGGATCATGGAAGAGAGTAATGTCTGGGAACCACCAACTGGTATATGTGGCTCAAGCTACAGGGGTTGACTTATGAAACATTAAAATGAAACTCGATAGTTTTTAAAGCTGAGCGCACACTATCCTTTAACAACTAGATAATAGCTGATGATTATTAGTCTTTGACAAAATAATCTGTAAAGCAAAAGTAAACATTGCATAGGACCAAAACTGAAAATCCTTTATAAAAACATATATTGAATATATATGAAGCAGCAGCAAGGAAGCGTGGGGTGGGGGTGGGGAAGTTGGCAAAAAATTTAATTTCCTTTCATTAGTTTGTCTGCTCCACAAATCAGCGCTTGTTAAGCTCAAAGCAAATCTGAAAGGAGTATCTGTTTAAGATCTTATGTTTTTACAATAGCCGTGATTGTTAAATGGCATTTTTTCCAAAGAATAATTATCTTCAGGGTAAAACAAAATTTGTTTTAATAAGTCCTGGGCTCACTAAACTCACCAGCTACCTTTGGTTCCACAAAAACGAAATACCGTCCATCATTTTTAGCAGAAAGAACCAAAGAAAGAATCAAAGGAGTAATTTAGGCATGTTTGTGGTTTCCACACATTGAGTTTCAAGTGCCTTTGTTCAACCTGATGACAGTTATGCGAGAATACTTTGCCTTAATAGCCACTCTGTCAGGAAGTGTTAAACCAGTCAAATGCAGACAATTAGAGCCTCTTGAACTCAATGCATGAAGAGTAAAGGCTGATGTTGTACCACCATTTATAGTTAAGTGGAGACACTTTGCATTGTCCTTACAGTTTTAATTTGCAACTTTACATTGACATTCTGGTTAAATAAGCAATGTTTCACTTGTTTGTATGAGCTCCAGATAGGCAGAAAAAGTGTTGATGTGTTAAACATCCAAGAGGAAATGCAGAAATTTTACCATAGGTAAAGGATTAAACTTCTCTTTTGGCAAGACATACCAACAGTTCAACATTGCAACATGCCAGTTTGACTCTGCTATCTATACATAACTAAAACTCTGATCATGTTATCTTCCAGTTTGTGCGTTTTTTCTCTTTGATAAAAATCGCGATAGTGCTAGGATATTTCACCAGTTCACTCAATGTTGTCCTGTGCTGGCATTGCACCGTTTTGTTCCGATCGCTTGAATGTCGTAAAAGTTAGCGAGGTTTAAAAAATCTTTAAAACCGCGCGTGCGCAGATCGATCTCTTCTCCTGCCGTTCAGCGCCGCGCGGATTAGTCTCTTCCCATCACTCAACGGGACGGTCCGCCCCTTCCTGCGCCATCCCGTCTTTACTGGAGCTGAAGAAGGCCGGCGGAGGTTTCCAACCGGACACAATGATTGGAGGGACCCCAAGCAGCCCAGCCCCAAGCAACCCAGCGTCAGAGACCCTGCCCAGCACAGTCCAGCGTGGGAGACCCAGCCCGGCCCATAGTTGGAGTCAGAGACCCAGCCCACCCCGGAGTCAGAGATGTCGCCAAACGGAAAGCGGAGACACTGATCCTGGCGAAGGAGAGCGACCAATGACCAGTGCCCGCTGTGAGTCCCCATCGCACCGCCAATTCCAGCCACTACCCCTCTGGTCCTCACTAGTTCCTCCCCCCCCCCCACACGCCCCCCCCCCCCCCCCCACCCCCCACAACGTCCTTGTCCACATATTCCCGCCTCCACAAACCACCCCTCGCCCCCTCAACCCCCCACACCCCTCCCCCACACACACACACCCCCCCACACACCCCCCCCACCCACACACACCCCCCTCCCACACATGAAGAGGAGGGGGAGGGAGTGCTCGGGGATGAGGGGAAATGAGCCGCGCCAGCACAGTTAGGGGCTATGAGTGAGTGGTGGAATATATGATATAGTTGGGATCACGGAGACATGGCTCCAGGGTGACTAAGGCTGGGAGCGGAACATCCAGGGATATTCAATATTCAGGAGGGATAGACAGAAAGGGAAAGGAGGTGGGGTAGCGTTGCTGGTTAGAGAGCAGATTAACGCAATAGAAAGGAAGGACATTAGCTTGGAGGATGTGGAATCGATATGGGTAGAGCTGCGAAACACTAAGGGGCAGAAAACGCTAGTGGGAGTTGTGTACAGGCCACCTAACAGTAGTAGTGGAGTTGGGGATGGCATCAAACAAGAAATTAGAAATGCGTGCCTTCAATGGGTGAATCAATCTACATATAGATTGGGTGACTTCAATCTACATATAGATTGGGTGAATCAAATTGGCAAGGGTGCTGAGGAAGAGGATTTCTTGGAATGTATGCGGGGTAGTTTTCTAAACCAACATGTAGAGGAACCAACGAGAGAGCAGGCTATTCTAGATTGGGTATTGAGTAATGAGGAAGGGTTAGTTAGCAGTCTTGTTGTGCGTGGCCCCTTGGGCAAGAGTGACCATAATATGGTTGAGTTTTTCATTAGGATGGAGAGTGACATCGTTAATTCAGAAACAAGGGTCCTGAACTTAAATAAAGGTAACTTTGAGGGTATGAGACGTGAATTGGCCAAGATAGACTGGCGATTGATTCTTAATGGGTTGACGGTGGATGTGCAATGGAAGGCATTTAAAGACTGCATGGATGAACTACAACAATTGTTCATCCCAGTTTGGCAAAAGAATAAATCAGGGAAGGTAGTACATCCGTGGATAACAAGGGAAATCAGGGATAGTATCAAAACAAAAGATGAAGCGTACAAATTAGCCAGAAAAAGCAGCCTACCAGAGAACTGGGAGAAATTCGGTCCAGCAGAGGAGGACGAAGGGCTTAATTAGGAAAGGGAAAATAGATTATTAAAGAAAACTGGCAGGGAACATAAAAACTGACTGCAAAAGCTTTTATAGACATGTGAAGAGAAAAAGATTAGTTAAAACAAATGTAGGTGCCTTGCAGTCAGAAACAGGTGAATTGATCATGGGGAACAAGGACATGGCAGACCAATTGAATAACTACTTTGGTTCTGTCTTCACTAAGGAAGACATAAATAATCTGCCGGAAATAGCAGGGGACCGGGGTTCAAATGAGATGGAGGAACTGAGTGAAATCCAGGTTAGCCGGGAAGTGGTGTTAGATAAATTGAATGGATTAAAGGCCGATAAATCCCCAGGGCCAGATAGGCTGCATCCCAGAGTACTTAAGGTAGCCCCAGAAATAGTGGATGCATTAGTGATAATTTTTCAAAACTCTTCAGATTCTGGAGTAGTTCCTGAGGATTGGAGGGTAGCTAATGTAACCCCACTTTTTAAAAAGGGAGAGAGAGAGAAAACAGGGAATTATAGACCAGTTAGTCTAACGTCGGTAGTGGGGAAACTGCTAGAATCAGTTATTAAAGATGGGATAGCAGCACATTTGGAAAGTGGTGAAATCATTGGACAAAGTCAGCATGAATTTATGAAAGGTAAATCATGTCTGACGAATCTTATAGAATTTTTCGAGGATTTGTAGAGTGGATAAGGAAGAACCAGTGGATGTGTTATATCTGGACTTTCAGAAAGCTTTCGACAAGGTTCCACATAAGAGATTAGTATACAAACTTAAAGCACACGGTATTGGGGGTTCAGTATTGATGTGGATAGAGAACTGGCTGGCAGACAGGAAGCAAAGAGTAGGAGTAAACGGGTCCTTTTCACAATGGCAGGCAATGACTAGTGGGGTACCACAAGGCTCAGTGCTGGGACCCCAGCTATTTACGATATATATTAATGATTTCGACGAGGGAGTTGAATGCAACATCTCCAAATTTGCGGATGACACGAAGCTGGGGGGCAGTGTTAGCTGTGAGGAGGATGCTAGGAGGCCGCAAGGTGACTTGGATAGGCTGGGTGAGTGGGCAAATGCATGGCAGAGGCAGTATAATGTGGATAAATGTGAGGTTATCCACTTTGGTGGCAAAAATAGGAAAGTAGACTATTATCTGAATGGTGGCCGATTAGGAAAGGGGGAGATGCAAAGAGACTGGGTGTCATGGTACAGCATTCATTAATAGTAGGCATGCAGGTGCAGCAGGCAGTGAAGAAGGCGAATGGTATGTTAGCATTCATAGCAAAGGAGGAGCCATCTTGGTGAACGGCTGCTAGCCAGCAGCCGTCCGTCTTAAATTCGTTTTTTTTTTTTAAATAGTTTTTAGTGAGTCCTGTTTTTTGTTTGTAGGGGATATGGTCTTTTAATGTGGGGGGGTAGGTGTTACTTTATTTATAGGTCCCTACCTGGTCGGTGTGGCAGCCTTTTTTCCGGGCTGCCCGTCGACCGGTCCTCGTGGCCTACCAGCGGGCTTGGAGCGCCGTTTCTTGGCGGGAACCACCCAGCACCTCGGCCTGGGTGGCGACACAGCATTGGAGCGCTGGAGCGGAGCGGAGCGGAGCGGGCGATGCCTTGCCTGGGTCGCCGCGCTGGAGCTCTGGCGAGCTGGACCGCCGTGAGCAACATCTCCGGGCTGCGGGTTTGCGGAGCGGAGAGACGGCGTGCGGAGAGACGGCAGTGCGGAGAGCGGGCGCCGACTTTTTCATCTGGAGCCTGGGAGCGCCAAACCGGCGCGGCCTTGTCGGCTTCGGCAGCCGCGGGCTCCAACCAAGAAGCGGCCGTTCCAAGTGGCCCAGCCGCCGAAAGGACTCTCCCGACGCCGGGGCAAGACCACCCGGTGAGAACGGCCAGGGATATCGGGCCTCCGTACAGGCAATTGCGGTGGCCTCAATAGGCCTGACTTTGGGGTGAACATGGGGTGGGGACTGGACATTGTGCCTTCCTCCACAGTGCTATCCACTGTGGGGGGATGATTTTTTTGTCAAATTGTAGTCCTGTAGGTCTGTGTCCAAGATGGCTGCCGTTAAGAGAGAGTGGACGCTGGCACGATTTGGTTGCCGCTGCTCTCTCTTCACACTGTGTTTTTGATTTTCTGTTTTTGGATTGAATTCTGTTTTTAATTTGTGTCACTGTGATGTCTTTAATTACTTGTTTTATTCCGATTATATGTTTTTATTCCGATTACTATGTAAGGTGTCCTTGAGATGTATGAAAGGCGCCCATTAAATAAAATTTATTATTATTATTATAGCAAAAGGATTTGAGTATAGGAGCAGGGAGGTTCTACTGCAGTTGTACAGGGTCCTGGTGAGACCACACCTGGAGTATTGCGTACAGTTTTGGTCTCCTAATCTGAGGAAGGACATTCTTGCCATAGAGGGAGTACAGAGAAGGTTCACCAGACTGATTCCTGGGATGTCAGGACTTTCATATGAAGAAAGACTGGATAGACTCGGTTTGTACTGGCTAGAATTTAGAAGATTGAGGGGGGATCTTATAGAAACTTACAAAATTCTTAAGGGGTTGGACAGGCTAGATGCAGGAAGATTGTTCCCTATGTTGGGGAAGTCATGAACAAGGGGTCACAGTTTAAGGATAAGGGGGAAATCTTTTAGGACCGAGATGAGGAAAACATTTTTCACACAGAGAGTGGTGAATCTCTGGAATTCTCTGCCACAGAAGGTAGTTGAGGCCAGTTCATTGGCTATATTTAAGAGGGAGTTGGATGTGGCCCTTGTGGCTAAAGGGATTAGGGGGTACGGAGAGAAGGCAGGTACAGGATACTGAGTTGGATGATCAGCCATGATCATATTGAATGGCGGTGCAGGCTCGAAGGGCCGAATGGCCTACTCCTGCACCTATTTACTATGTTTCTATGTTTCTATTGCATTGGGGAATGGGTTGCGTTGGGGGACCAGGCCTCCCGTGTAACTGGGACCCAACTGGTCCCACTTAGTCGAGTAGTAATATAAACTACAAGAGCACATTCAGCCCATCATGCCCATGCCTCTTACCTGAACTCTCTAATTACCCTGATTCCATATTCCCCATACTCCCAGTTTGTCACCAAAGGACTAGTACGTATTTTTCTCTCAATAACCAATATTTTTTAAAGCTTATAATTAAATTTGTTTCTGCCGTCCTTTCAACATTTACTTTGCTGATTATAAACCGCAATTTGTGAAATCATTTTGTCCACAATCCCAGCTGTTTTTTGACAATTATATTATTTCAGTAACTTCTGATTACTGAATCTCCTGCCACTGGTGAAGATATATATACCATCCTAATTCTAAACACCGTCCAAAATCACGTTTTCATCTCCCTGCATCTCTCCATAACTACCTTAACAGCCTGGTCATTATCCTCCCGTGCTCTGCGGTTGATCTCCATTTGACAGAGTGTGTTTCCTTCAGGAGATCCAGTTTCCTCCCACATTCCAAAAGATGTGCAAGTTGTTAGGGTAAAACCCATTGTAATGTGTGTGTGTGTGTCTCTTAACACGTTCCGTGCGGCAGGGTATTTAGCGCAGCTTTAGAGATGCAGCACGGAAACAAGCCCTTCGGCCCATCGAGGCGATGCCCGTAAGCACTAGCACTATCCTACACACACTCAGGACAAATTCAAATAACCTGGAAACGTGGAGTGTGGGAGGAAACCAGAGCACCTGGAGAAAACCCACGCAGGTACAAACTCCGTACCGACAGCACCTGTAGTCAGGATGGAACCCGGGCCTCTGGCTCTGTGAGGCAGCGACTCTACCGCTGCACCATTGTGCCGCTGCTCCTGTGTTGCAAAGTCACGTAGTGCGGGGTGGTAGCGCAATTAGGGCACAATGTTCACGCAGAACACTGTTGGCCATCCACTGCATCCTGACCTATCGCCAGCCGTCTTGACTATGTCTTGCCACTGGATCCAGATAGGCTGGGACGAGAGAGTGAGGCTGACAATTTGCGCAACTCTCCCTCACTTTAATCCAAGTCAAGCGTAAGAGGGAGTTAGATGTGGCCCTTGTGGCTAAGGGGATCAGAGGGTATGGAGAGAAAGCAGGTACGGGATACTGAGTTGGATGATCAGCCATGATCATATTGAATGGCGGTGCAGGCTCGAAGGGCCGAATGGCCTACTCCTGCACCTAATTTCTATGTTTCTATGTAAGTCATGACTTCAGGACCTGTACAGCCCAACTGGACGAAGTAAGATCACCACAGGAGCGCGTGCAGCTGAGAAGAAGCTCAGAGGAAACGCAAGGCTCGAGCCACTTCAGCTTCTACTGTGTCCCATATGCGGCGAGCCTTCCGGGCCCGGATTGGTCTCACCAGTCACCTCTGGACCCACAAACAAAAACACTGAAGGCAGGGGTGGAGAGAGAGAGGGGGAGAGAGAGAGGGGGAGAGGGAGAGGGAGAGGGAGAGGGAGAGGGAGAGGGAGAGGGAGAGGGAGAGGGAGAGGGAGAGGGAGAGGGAGAGGGAGAGGGAGAGGGAGAGGGAGAGGGAGAGGGAGAGGGAGAGGGAGAGGGAGAGGGAGAGGGAGAGGGAGAGGGAGGGAGAGGGAGAGGGAGAGGGAGAGGGAGAGAGAGAGAGAGAGAGAGAGAGAGAGATATATATATATATATATATATATATATATTGGTTGGTTGGTTGCTGGTCATTCTCCTCGTCCTTTCCGTTTGGTGTCATTTCCCGGGGCGTGCCGGGCCGTTTCCAGTCCCACCGATAATTGTGTCCGGTTGAAAACCTCTGCCGGCCATCCACCGCTCCAGTAAAGATGCGATGGCGCAGGAAGGGGCGGACCGTCCCGCGGAGTGACAGGGGAAAATACCAATCCACGCGGCACTGAATGGCAGGAGAGGAGATCGATCTGCGCACGCGTGGTTTTTTAGATTTTTAAACCTCGCTAAAGTTTACATTAGACCACTGATTGGAACGAAACGGTGCAATCGCAGCGCAGGAGAACGGCGAGTAAGCTGGCAGAAAATCGTAGCGCTATCGCGTAACGTTTTTGCGCAAATAGAATGACCGCGCAACCGGAAGATAACAAGATCAGAGCTTTAGTGATGTATAGATGTTCAAACACGCTTAGAATTCAACGATACATTGTATGCTACAGGAAAACAGCGTAAAAGCTAGACTACATAGATAATTTGTTCAAAGGACTGATTTGGACATGACAGGCTGAATGGCCTCCTGCAGTGCTCAATAATTCTGTTTATTCGATAACTGGATGACATGGATCTGTATCTACGCGAGGCTAATTGAACAAAGAGTTCAGCTTTCTTACCTTTACCACTCCATCATAACCAGGGATGGTGTTGACGTTTGCCTTCTTGGCTATTAGCTTGCTTTGAAGCTTGTCACCCATGGCTTGAATGGCATGTGTGTCAGGTCCAATGAAGGCGACACCTTCAGCAGCCTGCAGAGGTAATTAAGGTCATAGATTTACTTTAATAATATATCTTCCCTCAGTAACGGTTTCTACACACAGGTTTGTAATGGTTTATTAGTAAATGTCATATACTAATGGAAGCCACCATTAAAGTGCACCTTTAACTATTCTTTAACGATAAATGTTAGCCCATCTTTTCTGCGAGGATAACTGCGAGGACGCTGTTGCAGGCATCCAACCATCTTGTTCCTTGGACGCCACGTCCCTCTCCTCGCCCGTCCACCTTTGTTCCCTGGGGGGGGGGGGGGGGTTGCCTCCCGCAACCGACCACGAGGGCACTGTAGGACGGAGCCCGGTGCCCTCTGCTCTCCGACCGGCCTCACTCCTCGTCACTGGCTCCTTCCTCCCGATCTCTGGTCTTCGGCGAATGAGAACAGCCCTGTACAGCGCCCTCCCCCTACCCCTTCCAGGCCAGTGGTCTAACGAGCAGGAAACCAGGTCGACTAATTCCTCCTGCACGCTGTGATGTGCCGAGTCTCCCATTCGGCCGCGGGGGTCTGGTTCTGCGGGCTCCTTCCACAGCCACGATCCGCCGGACCTCGAGTTCAGCTGCAGGCTCTGCCTAAAGCCACGATCTGCCGGTCTTCGATTCCGTACGGCCGTGCAAGGGCTGCGGCCCCCTTTGGAGCATCAGCCTTGAGAAATGTGGTAACTATTGTGTACTGCTTCAGTGTAATCTACTATTTGTACGCTCTTGTACTAGAGTATGATTGTGCTTGAGTATAGTGAGCTTTTTACTGAATTGTATGGAAAAATAGGGATTTCACTGCACCTGTACATGTGACAATAAAATAGCATTGAACCAAATATATCACAGTAACATAAAAACCGCAAAACACATGAAGCCTATACCTAATGGACAAAAACAGTTATAAAGGAATACGGTGCAATTGCTGTCAGGTCCGATATAAAATTTGGTGCACAGTACTGCACGTGGCAAAACAACAGTGCTTAAAATTTTCTAAAAAGTCAGAAGACTGTGGGTCTCAAACCCCACACAAATTGTACACAATGTCCAGACGACACTCCCAGTACTGCTTAAATGGAAGTGCCACCTTTCTGATAATTTGTTAACCAAGGACACTCCCAACCCCACCTAAGATGGATATATAAAATCTCATACTTTATTCTGAGAACAGCAAGTGAGTTACTGTCCTGAATAATATGAAGCATGTAATCAAAACCTCACATTCCCATTTGAGGGTGCATACATTGGATTTGTAATTTCCTACAATGGTTGAGGTGTTACACTTCTAAGTACTTCATCGGCTGTGAAGACCTTTTAGAACAGCCTGGGGTTGTAAGTGGTACTACGCAAATGCAACTCTTGGTGTTACAGTGGAAGATCCAGTGACCAATATAAACTCAGTTTTCTTGGGGATAAAGAAGTATAAACAAGTTTACAAGTTGAAATGTGTAATTTATAGCAAGTCAGAACAGAAGGTGGGTGGTGGGAGTGGGGACGGTGGGAGGTGGAAATGCAATATACAAACCAGAACACCCTTTTTAGCAATGAATAAGCAATTACACCACTCAATATGTTAAAGCCTCATCAACAATTTGCATAAATGCACCTTTTCTTTGGTGTAACACACTGAGAGTTGTGACAAAGGACAGAACATTAAAAGGTTATATCTGTTTGCACATTTAAATAAGTTTGAGTGGGAGGCAAGCTTTAATGTAATTGGTATGTTGTTCAATGAATGAGATAAAAGTAACCTCTGACTTTAAAGCCACCAATCTAATTCATACTGCTTCAAAAATTATTATGATCATGAGTGATCCAAAATAAATCTTTGAGATAGCTTGAAATATTATATGTGTAGCACACTCAGAAGGAACGGATGACTTTAGACTAAAGCTCTCAACCACTGGGGTTTCCTCTCCTCATTTCTGGCTCTGCTGAAGATTTATCAACAGGGATTTATTACAATGAATATTCATCAACACAATTAACAGTGCATCATGCAAATACAAATTCACAGAACGGTTACAGCACAGAAGGAGTTCATTGTGCCTGTTGAGTCAGTACCAGCTCCGTGCAAGAGAAATTGAGGCAGCCCCAACCGGTGACCTCTCTCCATGGTTCAGTAATTTAGTTTAGTTTCGAGATACAACATTGAAACGGGCTGTTTGCCCCACCAAGGCTAAGTCGACCATGTTCACTCTGGTTCTATGTTATTCCATTTTCTCATTCATGCCTACATAACAAAGACAAATTTACAGAGGCCAATAAACTCACACGTCTTCGGAATGGGGGAGGAAACCGGAGCACCCGGAGGAATCTCCTTCCTTTTAGATGTTTATCCAGCTCCCTTCTGAACACATTAAAACCTGTTCAACAAACACCCTTGATAGGGCATTGCAGAACCAAATGACTTGGTGTATTAAAGTATTTTTGTCATGTCGCCTTTGATTCATTTGTCATTCATCTTAATTCCATACCAGCTAGCTCCTAACCATCACCACTTATGGGACTGCTATCTACAATGTCTATAATGTTAAATGCCTCAGTTATATATCTCCTTGCAACCTTTGCATGTTCCAAGGAGAAGAACCCCAGCTTCTCTTGTCTATCAAAATAATTGACATCCCTCATCCCTGGAATAAGTTTGATAAAGCTCTTCTCTGTCCCATCCAAAGCTTTTACATCACTCTTCAAGTGTAGTGCACAAAACTCGACACAATACTATGGCTGTGGTTAAACCAGTGCTTAAGATTTTTTTTATTTTTATAACTTTCTCAAACTAGCCTACCACTTTCAACAACCTATACACACATATAGACCCTCCCCATATACAGCAGCATTCGCTTTCAGAGGACAGTTCACAACCCAAATACTTAGCAAGTTGGGAATTCAACAGCAAACCAAGTTCCCACCTGGCAAAAGATGTCTGCAGCCTCCCAGCAGCTGGCAGACCCATGCTGTTGTTCTCCCAAATATCGATTGTAGGTGTAGGCTGTATATAAGTTGGGCATTCATAAGCTGAGAAGGATCTGTACCCTTAGATTACTCTGATCCTGTGCCCCTTTTAAAATTGTGTCCTCTACTTTATATCACCTCTGCTCATTCTTTCCCCGAAATGTAACACTTCACAATCTCCTCAGCAATAACAGTGGTGTGACAGGTAGTGCTGATGTGCAGAATGGAGATGGAGAGTTTAGTTTTGTTTAGTTCAGAGATTCAGCGAGGAAACAGACCCTTCGACTCCGAGACTGCGCCGACCAGCGATCCCCGCACACCAACACTATCTTACACACTATGGGCAATTTACATTTTTTTTTAACCAAAATCAATTATCCTACAAACCTTTATGTCTTTGGAGTGTGGGAGGAAACCAGAGCACCGGTAGAAAACTCAACACAGGTCACGGGGAGAACATACAAACTCCATACAGACAGCACCCGTAGTCAGAATCAAACCCAGGTCTATGCCGCTGTAAGGCAGCACATCAACCACTGCACCACTGTGCCGAGCTTAGTAGCATGGTATTGTGGCGGCACACCACGCACCACAGTATATTTAAAAAACAACCTCTTCCTCAATGCCAAGATGTTGGAACGGATTGGGACTTAAGGAAGCATAGCAGAATATATGCCCTGAGAGTCAGCATAGACATGTTGGGCTGAATGGCTTCCATCTATGTCTAAGGAAAATGTGAACAAATGTTAAATTTAACGATTCCCGATCGACCCTTCCCACCAACGTACCCATATCCACCTACAATCAATTATTATCTTCGCCATCATTCATTATACTTCAAGGATTTCTGTTCTCTGCAAATTTGGAAATTGCACCCTGCATTTCCAAGTGCAAGCCATAGATAGATGTTGAGAGAAGTCGAGCTTCTAGTACCAATCCTGGATTGTGCACCTCCCACCTGCTGCCAAACAACCTTCCTCTTGTAGTGTTTCCTGTTATTTGGACAATGTTTTAATCCATGCAGCCTTCAGTGTGAGTGTGTGAGGGTGAGGGCGAGGGTGAGGGTGAGCGTTTGCGTGGGTGTCTGTCTGTATGTGTCTGTCCATGTGTCCGCAGTGCTGGGGCCGCCTCTCTTCACATTGTATATTAATGATTTGGATGAGTGGATTGAAGGCTTTGTGGCCAAGTTTGCAGATGATAAGAAAATAGGCGGAGGGGCAGGTAGTGCAGTGAAAGCAGAGACTCTGCAGAAGGATGGACAGGTTGGGAGAGTGGGCAGAGAAGTGGCAGATGGAATATAGTGTCGCAAAGTGTGGGGTCATGCATTTTGGTAGTCGGAATAAAGGCGTACATGTTTTTCTAAATGAGGAGAGAATCCAGAAATCGGAAATGCAAAAGGACTTGGGAGTGCTGGTGCAGGATTCCAAAAAAGTTAATCTGCAAGTTGAATTGGTAGTTAAGAAAGCAAGTGCATTTATTTTGAGAGGGCTTGTATACAAAAGCAGGGATGTAATGCTGAGGCTCTATAAGGCGCTGGTCAGGCCGTATTTGGAATATTGTGAGCAATTTTGGGCACCATATCTGAGGAAAGATGGCTGGCTCTGGAGCGGGTCCAGAGGAAGTTACAAGAATGATCCCAGGAATTAGTAGGTTAACATATGATGTGCATTTGACGTCACTGGGCCTGCACTCACTAGAAGAATGAGGGGGGATTTCATTGAAACGTAGAACAGTGAAAGGCTTGGATAAAGTGGATGTGGAGAGGATGTTTCAACTAGTGGGAGCGTCTAGGACTAGAGGTCATAACCTCAGAATTAAAGGATGTTCTTTTAGGAAGGACATGAGGAGGAATTTCTTTAGTCAGAGGGTGGTGAATCTGTGGAATTCTTTGCTACAGAAGGCTGTGGAGGCCGTAAGTGGATATTTTCAATGCAGCAATAGATAGAAGGCAGGAGAATGGGGTTAGGAGGGAGAGATAGATCAGCCATGATTGAATGGCGGAGTAGACGATACGCCAAATGGCCTAATTCTGCTCCTACCACATGATCTTATGTCCAGGTGACTAGTTATGTCCTTGATTATTGATTTTGGAACCTTAGAATCCAATCTTCCGCTGTAACGCTTGGGACACTTCACTAAGTTTAAAGTGCTCTATAAGTAGACATTATTGTTAGAAATGCTGTACTGAATTTGCATATGGCAAACTCCCACTCACTTCCCCTTAATAACATTTCATTTCAAATAAATAACTGACTGAAAACAAATAACTGTCATGCAGGATGGGTTTTTTTTACAAGTACTGGAAGTATCCTGGATGAAGTAGGGTATGAAACAGGTGGAGGTTGGAAAGACTAGTATTATTTCCCCACACACTGGGTAAGAAGGGGGTTGGAGGTAAAGGATTCAAGGAGATGAAAAGAATTTTGTGGAAAATACAAACAGCTCTTTCAGCTCCCTTGGTGGTGATGTTGCTTGGGGCATGCTTGGAGCAATACTGTTGATTTGCCTGGTAAACAGGAGAAACCAAGAACGGCTCTTTTCAGCTGCAAATTTTATTTCTGGCATTTCTCAAACAGAATGGTTGCTTTTAAACAGGCAACTAAAGGTGCGCAAGTTAATGTTAATGTCAACAATAGTACATCACTGACAGCACAAAGGAAAAGGATTGCAGGTGTTTAGTACAAACCTCTCTCTCATCTAGAATCAATTAGACTATAGGAAATGGATATAGCTGCTGATTACATGAAGATAAAGTCAAACATCAAGTATATACAATAGAAATGGCACCAATGAGATAATCCTCCAAATGTTCATTGAAATTTGTGGTTTTAACTAAAATCTGAGTTTTTTTAAATTTCCCTTAAAAGCAGTCAGCAGCATGTTGATGAAACTTCGCCCATTCCTTCACTCCATAGACACCACCTTACCCGCTGAATTTCTCCAGCTTTTTGATCTACCTTCGATTTTTCCAGCATCTGTAGTTCTTTCTTAAACATCACCCACCTGCTGGTCGATTGCTCCTCAGTGCAGAGAGTGCACTGCTAACCATGTAGGAAAGAACTGCAGATAGTTCAGCGGGCGGGACAGGCAGACTCTCTGGAGTGAAGGAATGGGTGACGTTTCGGGTCGAGACCCTCCTAACTATCTGCTAACTATCATGGTTCATCCTCAACAGCTTGATAACTGGGGACTCCCTGATCAAGTATGGTGGCGTTTGCAGATCCTTTAATTAGTGATGTACTTTCTCTGCCCTCCTAGTAATTTTTTTGCCAGGTGTAATAGAGTACTTCATTCAGGAGTCTGGAGGCAAACATGTGCATGATGGGCCCTGCCCAACAGAACTGGCTGACTATGATCAGACACTCAAATTCCAGAGATGTTGCCCTGGGAGAGATTCACCTATTTATGCCAATGGATTTGGAGGATTTTGTGAAGGCAGCATTAGTGCTTTCTCTACAGCTCTGAGATGTCAACTGAAGATTATCCAGGTCTCTGAAGCAGGCACAAGGTGCAGTGATCATTTGCCAGTTGCTGGTGGAAGCTCCAAGGACATGGTCTAAAAGATTAGGGATGAGTTCATTCAGTATTATGGTGTTGGAGGCTGAACAGTCGTCAATGAAGAGCATCCTAACATAGAGAAACTTACTGTCAAGGTGATAAAGAGCTGAACATAGTGCAAGAGAGAATGCACTATGCAATCTCTTCTGTAGACTACCTTTCTGTACACAAATTGCAAAGTGTCACTATTTTTCTTGAGTACTGGAGTGAGAACTGGAGTGAGGTTGCGACAGTTTAGACAGTTGAAGTGAGAAATTGGAGATGTCGACGAAGACTGTGGTTAATTGATTGACACACGATTTCAGAACCCGACCAGGTACTCCATTTAGGTCAGCTGCTGTGCAAGAGTTTACCCTTGTTAGAGTAGATCTGGCTTCTGCCATCGAGAAGTACAGGACAGAGACAGTGGGAGATGGGGGAACATGCATTGGTAGAACTTTAATCTCCTGTTCAAAATGATGTAAAAGACATTGAGCTCAGCGATAGAGATGTGTCATTGCCAGAGATCGCTCCGAATTTTGGCTTGTAGCACATGATGGTGTTCAAGCCCTGCCACGGTCGCCTGGCATCTACTTGATTGAAATGAGCTTCCAACTTCACTCACAAGTTTATCTTGCCATCCCTGATAGTCTTAGGGAGATCGTGGCCTTCTTGTACAGTGTTGAATCACGACTTTAACAGAGAGTACATCTCCTTGTTCATTCAAAGTTAAAATAGTCCATAATTATCTTTGTTCGAACACAATTGTCAATGCATTTCTTAATGAAACCAGTATATTCGGTATGTGGTATATTCATTCAGGGTGGATGAAGTGGTCTTGAACATGTTCTAGTCCACTGACTCTCAGCAGTCCTGAAGTAGACCCTCAGTTTAATCAGATGATTGCTGTATTATTCTGCTCATTAGTGCTTCACATTTCATTCTGTAAACCATCGGGAGCAGCACTGACAAATGCTCAGACTGACTTGAATTGAGAGCGAGGGATGGAGCGATAAACGTACTTGATGGTGGTGCGGCAGTGACAAGAGGGTTCACATCCCGCGTTGGGTAGAAGACATGCTGATGGTTTATGGGGAGTTGATGGTTAATTGAATTCAGAGGTGATGATGAACAGGTCATCAGGTTTGCTGTGTCAAGAAAATTGACAAGCAAGAATAATTCATCCAATGTCAACTTGGCATTGGCTTGGAGTGGTATGCAAGATGGTGGAGGGGAATTCTCTTGGCAGATAAAAGAAATGGCATTTAAGAACAGTTTGGGTCTGATGGTTGTGGTTTCAAGTCCCACTCCACAAAGCAATATTACACTGTCAAAGGTGGTCTTCAAAATGAGACATTGAACCTTTGGCACTATTCCTCCATGAGTAGGTGCAAAGGAACCCATGGCATTAATCTGAAGCTGAACAGGACAATACTTCCCTAATTGATAGTTTTCCCCTCAAACAAAACCCCATGATGGATCATTATCATGTCACTGTTTGTGGATGCATGTATGCAATGCAAATTGCATGCAAATTGGCTGCTGTTTCCTATATTACAAGAGTAGCTGCATTTCAAAAATATTTAATTGTTACAAAGGACTTTGGAAAGCTCTGAAGATGCGAAGGCCTTGGAAATTCAAGCGTTTCCTCTATTTTAGGAAGTCTTGAATTTTATATACATTGACACATGACAAGGGCAGTTTCTGGGAGTTTTACGGAGCACAAGTTAGCAGGTACAATATCTGCATTACAGCACAGGCTATATTTCAAAAGTAACCCTTCGGCTGGGCCAGCCTGAAAAGAGTCACAAAATGCTGGAGTAACTCAGTGGGACTGGCAGTTGGTGCCTGTCCCGTTTAGTTGCTCCAGCATTTTGTGTCTATCTTCGTTTAAACCAGCATCTGCAGTCCCTTCCGACACAAGAGAGTCATTTGTCAATGTAAGTCTAAAAACTTTGGGGAAATTCTTCTGTTGAATTTCATAACATTTGTGTTATGCGTTTAAAATTGAATGACATCTGTGCCTGGTTGGCAATACAATTAAACACAGCACCACCCAATCAAAACATCAGAGAAGCTTCCCATCCAGTCATTATCTGATGACCCATGTTGTACATCCTGTAGGAACAAGATTAAGGTCAGTAACAAGCTCTGCCCATGAAATGGGGCAGAGTGCAACGCAAGGCTTGATGCAAAGCAGGCACTCCTCTCACTTTGCTCTGTAATACCTTAACTCTAATCTCAAAATGGGGTTATCCAACAACCAGCATGATTGTGCCAATTTTTATACCGCCTTCTTATGCCTGAAACCAATGTCCAATATGTGACATTTTATTTATTTTTAAACACAGCTATACATACCTGCAAAAAAACGAGAGCCGTTCATCCCATCAGCCTAATCAGCTTCGATACTAGATCCAGGTAATGTTAAGCCAGACTCATGCTGTATTTGTGCTCACTTGAGGTCTCCATATCATAAAAAAGGATACAGAAACAAAGGAGGTGTACAAAAGAATTTAAGGACTGAATTGTTACAGCTGTCAGGAATGAATGTGGAGAGGATACTGAGAAGATCATGGAAGCCAAGGAATTGAGGCATAGGAATTGTGATGTCTCAGATCACATACAAATTAATAAAAATTATGTATTGGCTGTGTTAAGGTGGATAAATCCCTAGAGCATGACCAAATGCATCCTAAGACCAAAGGAGGAAACTGCAGAGGCTCTTGCAAAGTTATTTGCATCATCTTTAGCCTCAGGTGAAACTGTGGAATAATGGAAGATGGTTTAGGTTAGAATAGAATAGTTTCTTTATTGTCATTGTAACATGAACCATGTACAACGAAATTGTAAAATGTCAGCCAGTCAGTGCACCATTCAAACATTTCTAAAAGCTAACGATACATACAAAGTAAAATATTTAAAAAGATAAACAACTAAAATAAATATCATAAAAATAACACGCATAAACACCCAGCCCTACATCCTTCTGTCGATTTCATGTATGTATGTATCGCCCCTGCGTTCCTTGGCGGCTACATTTAGTGCCTTTATAGCAGTGGGGTAAAAACTGTTTTTAAGTCTGTTTGTCCTTGTCCTTGTAGATCTGTACCGTCTGCCTGACGGTAACAGTTCAAACAGGGAGTGTCCGGGGTGGGAAATGTCCTTTATAATACTCTGGGATTTTTTGATGCAGCGGGAACTGTGTAAGTCCTCCAAGGTAAGGAGAGGGCATCCGACAATCCTCTGGGCGTTGTCAATAGCCCTCTGGAGCGCTTTCCTCTGAGCCGCTGTGCAGCTGGTGTACCATACGCATACACAGTATGTTAGGAGGCTCTCAATGGAGCACCGATAAAAGGACAGCAGCAGTCTCTGAGTGATGTTATTCTTCCTGAGCACCCTCAGGAAGTGCAGTCTCTGCTGGACCTTTTTCAGCAGCGCAGAGGTGTTCACGCTCCACGTCAGGTCCTCCTCAATATGGATTCCCAGGAAGCGGAAATCCGCCACCCTCTCCACACATTCCCCTCTGATAATTAATGGTACCATGTCCGTTTTATTCTTCCTGAAGTCTATTATTATCTCCTTGGTCTTTAAGGTGTTAAGGAGCAGGTTATTTTCTCCACACCACACTGTCAGCTGCTCCACATCATCCCGGTAGGCGTACTCGTCCCCCCCGGAGATGAGTCCCACCACCGTAGTGTCATCCGCAAATTTGACAATGGTGTTGCTGTGGTGGGCGGGGATGCAGTCATGTGTGTAGATGGTGTAGAGCAGGGGGCTCAGCACGCAGCCCTGTGGAGAGCCGGTACTGAGGCTGAGGGCCGTGGATGTGTGATGGCCCACTCTGACTCTCTGGCTGCGACCCGACAGGAAGCTATTTATCCACATGCAGGTGGAGTGTGGAAGTCCCAAGTCCCCCAGTTTGTCCACCAGTTTGTGGGGAAGGATGGTATTAAAGGCAGAGCTGTAGTCCACAAAGAGCATCCGCACGTAGCTCCCCCGCTGCTCCAGGTGGGACAGTGCAGCATGGAGAGCTGTGGCTACAGCGTCCTCTGTAGATCTATTCGCTCTGTACGCAAACTGGTGGGGGTCAAAGCTTCGGGGCAGGAGTGATGTGATGTGACCCCGGACCAGTTTTTCAAAACACTTCATCACCACTGGTGTGAGTGCGACTGGCCGGTAGTCGTTGAGGCTGGAAATGTGGGGTTTTTTGGGCAAGGGGACTATGGTTGCGGACTTCAGACAGGGTGGAACAGTGGACTGGGCCAGAGACTGGTTGAAAATCCTCGTACAGACTCCAGCCAGCTGGTCAGCGCAGTCCTTCAGCACGCGTCCAGAGACGCCGTCGGGTCCAGTAGCCTTCCTTGGATTGATGGCCCGCAGCGTGCGCCTCACCTCATGCTCCTCTATCTTGAGGGTTAGGCTGCTGTGGACCATGTGGTGTGATGTGGCTGTCTCGGGTGGCTCCACTTCAAAGCGAGCAAAGAAGAAGTACCATTAGTTAAGGAAAAGCCAAGGAACTATAGGCCAATGCGTCCAATAGTATGGGAAAGTTATTGGTGGGGATTCTTAGGGCAGAATCTACAGCATTGGATAGGCATGCATTCATTATGGATTGCCAGCAGGGCTCTATGTATGGGAAATCGTGTCTCACAAATCTGATAAAGAGTTTTTCTTTGCAAAGATCACTTAGATGATTGATAAGGGCAGAACAGTGGACATTGTCTATGTACATTTTAGCAAGGCCTTTTGCAAAGTTCTGCATGGTAAGGTAAACTGGAAGGTTGGAGCACATAGAATCTAAACTGCGTTAGCCCATTGGATTCAAAATTGGCTTGGTAGAAGACAAAGGCTAATTGTGGAGAGTTGTTTTTCTAATGCTGCAGGACTCAGTGTTTAGTCCACTGTTGGCTTCTACATGAATGATTTGGATTTTAATGTAGTCAACATTGTTGGTAAATTTGCAGATTACACCAAAATTGGTGAAATAGTGTACAGTGAGGAAGGATATCTACCCTTACAACAGGATCCAGATCTATTGGGAAGTATGCCAAGGAATGGCAAATGTAATTTAACTCTGGCAAGTGTATGGTGTTGCACTTTGGTGTCAAACCAGGGCTGGATTTACACAGTAAATGGTACAGCCCTAGAGAATGTTATAGAACAGAGAGATCTGTGAATACAGGTGCATGGTTACCTGAAAGTGGTGAATTAGATGGCCAGTGTGGTGAAGACGACTTTCGGCATGATTGTCTTCATTGAGAAAGGTATTGAGTACAAATGTGGGACATCATGATGCATCTTGTCGGTGACAATTCAGTTCGCCCAGTGATAGGAAGAATGTTATTAGGTTGGAAAAGGTGCAGAAAGGATTCACGAGGATGGACCTGGGCTTGTGACCTTGGATTATGATGAGAGTTTGGGATAATTTTCTTTCGAGAGAAAGAGACTGGAGGGTGACCTGATCGAGGTGTACATGGTCATGAGGGGCATGGATAAAGTGTAGACTCAGTTTTTTTCCCCAGGGTAGAGGACTGTAAAACGAGAGAGCATAAGCTTACCGTGAGAGGAAAGATTGAAGAGGGACCCTCGGGACAATTTTTCAGTCCATAGTGGGATTATCTGCCAGAGTAAGCTATACAGATACAATAACGACTTTTACAGGGCATTTAGACAGATATCCAAATCGGAAGAAAGACTGGATAGACTCGGCTTGTACTTATGAAGAAAGACTGGATAGACTCGGCTTGTACTCGCTAGAATTTAGACGATTGAGGGAGGATCTTATAGAAACTTACAAAATTCTTAAGAGGTTGGACAGGCTAGATGCAGGAAGATTGTTCCTGATATTGGGGAAGTCCAGAACAAGGGGTCACAGTTTAAGGATAAGGGGGAAATCTTTTAGGACCGAGATGAGAAAAACATTTTTCACACAGAGAGTGGTGAATCTCTGGAATTCTCTGCTATAGAAGGAGGTTGAGGCCAGTTCATTGGCTATATTTAAGAGGGAGTTAGATGTGGCCCTTGTGGCTAAACGTATCAGGGGGTATGGAGAGAAGGCAGGTACAGGATACTGAGTTGGATGATCAGCCATGATCATATTGAATGGCGGTGCAGGCTCGAAGGGCCGAATGGCCTACTTCTGCACCTATTTTCTATGTTTCTATATTTCTGTGGAAGGGTTTGGACATTTATGAACCAAATGCAGGCAATTGGACTAGCCCAATATGCTAACCTGATTGGCATGGACACAGTGGCCCAACTGACCCATCTCCATGCTGTAATGCTGTATGTGCAAGCTGTTTTCCTCAACAAATTGTGCAGGAGGCATTATGAAAGCAATCATCAAATGAGGAAGGGCTTGCAACAGATTGAACATGGAGACAATTTTTCCACTCGCTGGAAAGATGAAAATTACAGGCACTAAATAAAAATAAAATATATGTTTTTGAGAAGGCTCTTAACCCCATATAGTAGCAAGAATGTGGAATTTGATTCCACAGGGAGTGGCTAAGCAGTGATCTTTCAGGGGAATCTGGATAAAAAGACGGCGATGGTGATGGAAGGTGATGAGAAAAAGTGTCAGGAAGTTCATGTGGTGCACAGATATTATCTGTGGAGAGTTCTGATGCAGGGTCTCAACCCAAAACAGCGACCATCCCTCTGCCTTCACAAATGCTGCCTGAGTTGCTGAGTTCCTCCAGCAGTTTGGTTTTAGGGTTGAATGTCCTGTGTCTTTGCTATTCCTTTATTTAAACTTTAGTGCAATTTATTCAATGAACACAACTACAATTTTTCATACTCTGATTTGCAAGACATATCAACCTAACTCACTTTGGTGAAAGAACAAAATAAAATTATTCTTGAAACTCCTGGTCCAATTTTAGGTAACAGAGAATTTAAATTAACAGCAAACATTCGACAAATCCCATTTCCTCACCGCAATCTTAGTATAACATATTGTTGGTGGTGCCATTCATTCCTTTTAAAATGTGCCGCGTGGAATTTTTGTCATTACTTTGAATGTTTTACAATCAAATCCAGTAAGGGAGTTAGAAATGTATTTAATTTTGTATGGTATTATGCCTTGCTTGATTTGTCATATGGCAGAGTAATAGAGCACACTGACATTCAAAGCTAAGATACTTTACGCAAAAATGTTAACTTATGTAGTTAGGTTAATGGATCACGGATCTTTCAAAAACGTGATTGAACTCAGTTAGGAAGTTGACAACTGCACACAGTTTCCACATAAATTAATAAGAAACTAAATATGTTCCATTTAACAGATGTCAATATATATCTCTAATCAGTGATATACATCAGTCCAAACGCAATAAGCATTTTTAGAAATGATGACCAAAGTGCCCCTTAAGATTTGGAGAAAACCTTTCTAAACTATCTTTTGGGGGAAAAGTTTACAAAATTTAGTCACATTCAGTCTCTTGTATTTACTGATGATTAATAAGGTAAAATAGGAAACATGTTTTTACTCAGCATTTGCAAGGAGCGGGAATGTGCTACTTCAACAGATAGTCAAATGCAATTCAATAGGAACTTTTGAAGTTCGATAAATAGTTTGAATGGAGACATTTGTATGACAGAGAACTGGAACTAACTTCAAAGAGCTAGTAAGGGCACGATGGGCCAAAGAGCTTCCTCCTATGCTGCAAGATTCTGATTCTAATGAGCTCCTCTTGCAAAACATATGCATACAAGGAACTATTCTCTTTTCCAGACAATGCTGAGTTCTTGTCGAACGCACTTGTGTTTCATATTAAACAAAGGATTAAGCTATGAGTTGGAGCAGTCAAAATTTAATCGTTACAAGTC
The DNA here is from genome assembly GCF_010909765.2 of Amblyraja radiata. NCBI lineage: Eukaryota > Metazoa > Chordata > Chondrichthyes > Rajiformes > Rajidae > Amblyraja > Amblyraja radiata. The sequence continues at coordinate 85,388,554 of NC_045961.1, read as the reverse complement.
TTTGCGCATGATTCTAAAAATGCATTTGAAAGCTAATAACGGAGAGGGCATCACAGACAGTAGACTCCAAATAATTAATCAAGCTTTTAACACCTTGCCATATGCCTAACTGTGCTGGACAACAGTTACCGTCACTTCATTAACTGTCTCTGTTTAGCTTGTTTGTCTTAATATCTTCAACCTTGTTGAAATGCAACTCATTTAGAACAGATATAAACTGCTAATTAAAAGCAGATGCCATTTATTACTCAAGCTCAGACATACTGGAACTCTGACTCAATCCTAAACTTTCTGCCAGCTTCACACCGCACTGGAATAAATAGTGACCTGCAGCACAAGCCTTATGTAGTCTTTTAAGAATTGCACTGACGAAACCTGCAAGTAACAAGTCGTACCTCTTCTTGCTGGCCACGTTCCCAGGGGTCTGCAGGATACAGAAACTGGTTCATGCTCTGCGGCGGTGGCACTACATCTCCATCTGGTACTTTGAATTGCAGCCCATACCAAAAAACTCAAATACATTTGGATTACAAACACTACCAAGATTATGTTTGTTTCAGTAATCTCATTAGAAAAATGGTTGTGCACAAACTCTTCAGTGTTCTACGATTTGGTCGTTCACTCTTAGTTTCTATTGGAAACAAGTAATCCAGACTGAAAAATAAAACTTCCATTTCTATAGCACCTTTCATAGCCAAAGCCACTTGCAGTCAGTGAAATTCCTTTTCAAGTGTCTTAACTGTTCTAATGCAATGAAGGTGGCAGCCAAATTCTGCACAGCAAGCTCCCAAAGCAATAGTGATAATGACCACATAATCTGTTTCAATGATGTTAGTCAAGAGATAAATATTGGCACAGGACATCAACAAGAACTATTTCTCCCGCTTAGAACCGAACTCTTGCACCAACTATAGCATTGATAATGCACACACAGAGAAAATACAACATGAATTTCTGATTCATTGCCCCAATGCAAGATTTATTTTCTTTCTTACACTCTTTGTTTTTACTATTTCAACCTGCCCCTGCTAATAATTCCACAGGTAGCAGGGCGATTTCACAGCAAGAAAGGTTAAGAATAGAGTGATCAAAGAAATGTTACATTTTCTTAACTTTCAAAACGGGAACAGAGCTTCAAAAGCATTGGCTGGTTCTCACTTTCATTTCAATTTAAAGCAGAGCTGCTGGTGGCCAAGCAAAGCAGTTCCATTGGTGTACAAATGAACATGATATGTTTTTTGGCCAAAAGGTCTCATTCCAAGCTCAATATGGGCTGCCTCCTATCTGCAGCCATGATCGAAATTAAACTTTTAACCTGAAACTTTTAATCTGAAGAAGGGTTTTGGCCTGAAACGTTGCCTATTTCCTTCGCTCCATAGATGCTGCTGCACCCGCTGAGTTTGTCCAGCATTTTTGTCTACCAAGGGAAATTATATTCCCCGTTTTCTCTCATAGTTATGTTTTGGGGTGAGCTTCTCTCCAATAATAGCCATGGCTGAAATAGGGCATGCACTAGCATCAGGGGGTTGAGGGTTCTAGTTACATGAAAGATTTATGCTCAAAAAGCAGCATTGACACCTTACTAAGACAGAATTCTTCCTCAAAGGCTCCAAAGCCACACTCAGCAAAATCAATAACCCCACTCTCACCATCGACGGCACCACTGTCTCCCCATCTCCCCAGGCCCGCAACCTTGGCGTGATCTTTGATTCCACCCTCTCCCTTGAGCCTCACATCCGCCATGTCATTAAAACCTCCTTCTTTCATCTCCGCAACATCGCCAAACTCAGACCCTCTCTCACACCTCCCGCTGCTGAAAGACTCATCCATGCCTTCATCTCCTCCCGACTGGACTATTGCAACTCACTTCTCCTTGGCATCAGCTCCACCTACATCAACCGACTCCAACTGGTCCAGAACGCAGCCGCCCGACTCATCACCCACACCAAATCCTGGCATCACATCACTCCAGTCCTCAAACAACTTCACTGGCTTCCCATCTCCCACCGGATCACCTACAAAATCCTGATCCTCACTTACAAAGCCCTCCACCATCTGACCCCCCCCCCATATCTCACTGACCTCCTCTCCCCTTACCAACCCTCACGGTCCCTCAGATCCACATCAGCCGGTCTCCTCTCCATCCACAAGTCCAACCTCCGCAGTTTTGGGGACAGAGCCTTCTCCAGGGCAGCTCCCAGGCTCTGGAACTCCCTCCCCCAACTGATCCGCAATTCCGTGTCCCTCACCATCTTCCAGTCCCGCCTCAAGACCCATCTCTTCACCTCTGCCTATCCTTAGCCCCACGTCCCCCTCCCTTTTCATCTGTGCACTAATTGCCTAATATTGTGTTTTGAATTGTATTCTGTCTTTACTTTGTGTACTAGTCATGTCTCTACTATTTATTTCATTCCCCTTACATGTTTTTCCTCTACCTGCTAAATTTTTGTAAGGTGTCCTTGAGACTCTTGAAAGGCGCCCATAAATAAAATTTATTATTATTATTATTATTACTACATTGATGAGAGAGTGCCACATTGTCAGAATTGCCATCATTGATGAGGTGTTAAACTGAGGACGCACCTGCTTTGTCAAGTGAAAGTAAAACATCCCAGAGACCTGCTATGAAGAACTGCACGGGAGCTCCTACAATTTCCTGGTCAATATTTATGCCTCAAGCAAAGTTAGGAAAATATATTATCTTGTCATTATAACATCACTGTTGGTGAGGGCATCTGTGTACAAATTGGCTGCCATGTTTCCTACATCACAGCAGTGACCACACTTCAAAACGTAATTCAACAACTCCAAAAGAGTTTGTAACAAACTGAAAAGGGTGCAAAAGGTACTATATGACTGCAAGTCCTTCTTCCTTTATAGATATCTTCTAAATCCAAACTATATAGGATTTCAGAAGCCGTAGATGGAAGATTTCAGAAGTACTTCCATAGTCTTGTCCTGATGGTGTTAAAGGAACTTCTCAGATGTCATCAGCTTTCCTAAAAGTAGACATATGTCCACAATGCTTTCAAGTTTAATTGACAGTATTAGCTGTCCCTATCTGATACATTTCAGGCCCTCAGGAGAAGCTAAGAAAGGATACGCAGATGCAAGTAAGTATTACCCAGTTCGGCAGAAGTAGCTCTGAAGTACAAAAGCTTAGAAACACACGAGGCAATCAATTAATAATATTCAGGAAAACCTCAATCGCCTATAGCAATGAAGGATCTGTGTCCAAAGAAGGGAACAGCTTGCACATCTTAAATATGTTATTCGTTTTGCCCTTGTACCTGTGCTTTCACTTTGGAAAAACTCTCACAATACACCATTTCCTCGGTTATTCCTCATATCCCTGCAAACAATTCATTTGCACGGATTTATCCAATTCCCTTTTCAAACTTGCTATTGAATCTGCGTCATTGCTTTTTCAGGCAACACGTTACAGATCACGACTTGGTGCGGAAGTCCCTCTGGTTCTTTTAACAACCACCTTAAATATGTAACTGTCAGTTTCTCATTTAATTTGATCAAAACCCTCTCTATAAATGCACTGCCGGCATCATATGGCTTGCAGACCTTCCACTATAGAAATTACCCTCTAAATGTCTCTATAAGAGTTTACAATTATTTTACTCTAATTAATATTTTGCGCCTGACACTTTGGAAAAACGAGTTGTCAACAGCAAAAGTACAGTGTAAGTGCATTTTGGGAGTCAGGGTGTTAAAACAGTTTGATGCTTATGTATTTTATCCTTTGATCTGCACTCGTTAGAGAGCGAGATGGAAACATACTGGTCCAAACAAGATGTGGAAGCTATAAATTTCAAGATGAAAGATTTTTGAGGAAATTAGTCATCAGTCCAACAGGCAGAGAACCTGCCTACTGTCTGCACCACTATCCTGTCCAGTTTAGGGCATTCCAAGGCAAAATCAGATTGGTGCGGGGATGAAGGGTGGGGAGACGGTTCGTGAGGTTGCTGGGGGTGGGGGGGGGGGGGGGGGGAAAGTTAGTAAAATAAGCCAGAATGAAGGGATATTGGTCAACAATTACATTTTTTCTGCAAGATTTCCACAGATAACGAGGAGCCTTAGAGCCAGCGAGACGGCTTAAAATTGCTCGGCAAGTGTAGAAAGTGTAAAGTGGACTTTGGTGAGACAATAGCACATTATTCTGGATGGTGCAGGCTTCGTGCTTCAACCTACTATACTTTATAGACGCAGGAACAAAATGTCAGAAGTCACATCTGGAGAGCCAGCTCTGCAAAAGGGTGTTTAGTTTAAGACAGTCGTTTGGTATTCTTGATGTTTATTGTGGCAGAAGAGAAAATAAAATCTGTTCTTTCAGTTCCTACACACAATTAGGTCAGAAATGTAGAGATTTCAATTGGAATCCAGAGTCCACAATGTTTTGCGCCGAGATGCGAGGGGGGAAGTTTAGTGGAGATGCGCGGGGGCAGGATTTCTTTAACCCAGGGAGTGGTGGGGGCCTGGAACGCATTGCCAGGGGTGGTGGTGAAGGCACATGGAAGTACAAGGAACAGAGGGATATGGATCATGTACAGACAGATGAGATCAATTTAGCTTGGCATCATGTTCGATACAAACATTGTGGGCCGAAGGGCCTATTCCTGTGCTGTACTGCTCTATATTCTATGACTAATATTGTCAATGTGTGTCTTACAGACTGTCAAAGGCAAGGTAAGAGACGCTTGATGGGGCAGGCAGATGGGTGGTGTGGGAGGCAGTGCACTCCTTCCATCATTTTCACTGGGCTTGCTTGTGGTCTTGAAGAAACTCCAGATTATCATTAGGCTGCCAACTAATCCCATGCACTATAACTCCTTCTCTCCCTGTCAATCTCAACTCCCTCCAGCCCACCACTCATTCTCACTCACCAACCGCGAGGAAAGACATGGGAAACGCTGTTATCTGTTCCAGGCTGTCGGTTGAAAACTCACAAAAGTTAACAGTTGATGGCTTGATGCTGCCCAAGTCTAACCAACCACCTGCGCTGCTCCTAATTGTGGTGCTGCCAGAGGCCCATGCCTAGCAGGGACCTCTCACAGTTCCATGCACCTCACTATCCAAGGCTTGCTTCCGCTCAGGATCTAGAACCCGGAGGTACGGTGGTAGAGCTGCTGTCTTACAGCGTTTGCAGCACCAGAGACCTGGGTTCGATTTCAACTACAGGTGCTGTCTGTACATTGTACGTTCTCCCCGTGACCACGTGGATTTTCTCTGAGATTTTCAGTTTCCGCCCAAACTCCAAAGACGTACAGGTGTGTAGGTTAATTGGCTTGGGTTTGTATACTGGGTATGTGTAAATTGTCCCTAGTGTTTGTAGACTTGTGTTAATGTGCGAGGATCGCTGGTCTGTGCGGACTCGGTGGGCCAAAGGGTCTGTTTACACGCTGTATCTCTAAAACTAAAAAACTAAAACATAGAACAGTACAGAATAGGAACAGCCCCCTTTGGCCCACAATGTTTTTGACAACTATGATGCAAAGTTAATCTTATCTATCTGCATGTAATCTATATCCTTACATTCCCTGTATAATCAAGCGCATATCTAAAAGCCTCTTAAATGTTACAATCATATCAACTTTCACCACCAACCCTGGCAGCAAGTTCCATGCACCCACCACTGTAAAAAAGTAGCCCAGTTCCTTTTTCCCTTCTGTCCATAAAGCTATGCTCTCTATTCATAGTCAAGGAAATAGACCCTTTGGCCCAACTCGTCCATACCAATCAAGATGCCGCATCTACGGCAGACACATTTGCCCACTTTTGGCCCATGTCGCTCTAAACCTTTCCTATCCATGTACCTGTCCAAGTATATTTTAATTGCTGTTATTGTATCTGCCTCAACTGCCTCCTCTGGTAGCTCGTTCCATATACCCACAAGCCTCTGCGTGAAAAAGTTGACCTTCAGGTTTGTATTAAATCTTGCCCCTCTCACCTTAAACAGATGTTCTCTTGTTTTTGAATCCCTTTCATTGGGTAAAATTGGGTATCTATTCCTCTCTTTATTTTATACACGTCTATAAAATCATCCCTCAGTCTCTTTCTGGCACCGAGGAATAGTCCTAGCCTGCCCAACCTCTTGCTATCACTCAAACCCTCGAGTTCTAACAACATCCTTGCAAATCTTCTCTGCACTCTTTCCAGCTTAATTCTACCTTTCTATAGCAGGGTGACTAAAATTGACCAATGTCTTCCAAGTATGGACTCACCAATGTCATGTACAGCTGTAACATAACATCCCAACTTCTGTGCTGAATACCCTGACTAATGAAGGCCAATGTCCTAAAAACCTTCTTGACCATCCTATATACTGGTTTAGTTTAGTTTAGTTTAACAGGGAAATGGGCCCTTCGGTCCAACGAGTCTCGGTGCCGAGCAACGATCACCCATTCACACTATTGTGTTTAAGAAGGAACTGCAGATCCTGGAAAATCGAAGGTAGACAAAAATGCTGGAGAAACTCAGCGGGTGCAGCAGCATCTATGGAGCGAGGGAAATAGGCAACGTTTCGGTCCGAAACGTTGCCTATTTCCATCGCTCCATAGATGCTGCTGCACCCGCTGAGTTTCTCCAGCATTTTTGTCTACCCATTCACACTAGTTCTATCCTACACACAATTTATAGACAATTAACTTAAAACTTATAAACCTGTTTGCCTTTGGAATCTGGGACGAAAGCAGAACACCCAGAGAAAACCATACAGTCACAGGGAGAACATATAAACTAGGTACAGACAGACCCGTGTTCAGGATCAAACCCGGGTCTCGGGCACTGTAAGTCTGTAACAAGTAACACAACCGCTGCACCAGTGTGCCACTCTTTGACATTGTCTTTGACATTTCCACCCTAAGAAATAGGTTCAGACCCTATCTAACCTATCTATGCTTCACATAATTTATATACCTGTAAATGTTTCTCCAGGTTACCCCGCAACCTCCAACGTTTGGGATATCCTATCATATATCTTGATTACTCCAATAACTGTAATTCAATGGATCTTTGTATTGAACGCCAATAGTTTTAATAGGAACTAATCAGGTAGTCTTATCAAAGGAAAGCAACTATGATGGGCCAAAAATACCATCCTCTGGGTAAGTGGCTGACGGTGAGGATCAAAGCTGTAGACTGCAGGAAGTTGTCAATGAACCCTTATCAGAAAAGTGGCAAATAAAATTCAGTCTGGGGAGGGCAAACCAAGCTTAGGAACACATAATAAATATTTATTTACAGTGAAGCAAGAAATAATAGAAGTACCTTGAGGTATGACAGGCAGATGAAAATGTTATGACACACAAGGAACATTTTTCATTCATAAGTGAGCAGCACATTCCACAGTAGAGGATGGCTCTGATCAACAGGTGCAGCACATGAATGAATATATTCATGTATGGAAATCAGATTATAATTCATGCTGTTATGCATTTATATAGAGAAAAAAACAGAGAAAGAAGGCAAGAGTCAGACTTCCATCACTGTTCTGCACAAATAAATCAATCAACCTTGCCCTTTGACTATAGAAACAAGACGAAAATAATGCCACATATTCAACCGTATAAGGTTCAATGAAATTACGATATATATGTAAAACATATATATGGAAACAGGCCCTTCAGCCCACACCGACCAGCAAATTTGTTTGTTTATTTATTTATTTAAATTTCGGGCATGCGAAATTTGTGATCAGCGTGAGAGCGTGAGAATTTTGTGAAATGCGTGAGTCTCACGGTCAATGCATAAGAGTTCGCAGCCCTGTCCATCCTCGCATACATCCCTCTTTGTAACTTAAAACATGCTTGATTCATACCTTTTCATAACTCCAATGAATGGTCAGCAACCTGAAACATTCACTGTTTCTTTCTCCTCAGATGCTGTCTGAACAGCTGAATGTTTCAAGAGTATTCTCTATTTATTTCAGGTTCCCAGCGAACTTGCTGTAAATTGGTAATTATAGTCCATGATGATAGTTCGTCTGAAATCGCTAATAACACTAAATGTTCCCTTACTTTAAAACAAAAGTTTAAAAAATCTAACATAGGTGAACAAAACAAAAAAACTGCATGAACTACAATTACGATACTAAAAATAAAATTAATCACACCATTGTTTGTGGAAGCTCTCTATAATTTTTGTGACTCTTTTTCCTAACCACACTTTAAAGCGCAATTAGTTGGCCATAAAGTCTTTTGACATGTTCGCAGATTGAAAGAGGGATTATAGAAATGCAATCCCTTTTTTAAACCACAAATCCTTTTCCTTAGACCAGGAGCCTCCAAACTTTTCAGCATGAGGGCCATATTATATATTTGGCACATTTTTGCGGGTGTAGGAAAAAATAGAGAAATGTCGCGAACACACACACAAACACACACTGACATACACGCTGACACACACACACACACTGACACACACACACACTGACATACACGCTGACACATACAGTGACATACACACACTGACACACACACACACACAAACACACACAGACAGACACGCTGACACACACACACAAACACACACACACACACACACACACACACACACACTGACATACACTCTGACACATACAGTGACATACACACACTGACACACACACACACACACAAACACACACTGACATACACGCTGACACACACAGTGACATACACACACTGACACACACACACACACACTGACATACACGCTGACACATACAGTGACATACACACACTGACACACACAAACACACACTGACATACACGCTGACACACACAGTGACATACACACACTGACACACACACAAAGTCACACACACACACATAAAAACGCACACGCACACATGGACTCCCACATACCAAAACACACAGACACATACACCCACACACCCACACACACAGCCACATAAACACACTCTCTCACACACACAGACAGACACACACACACAAACAGACAGATAGACACACACACACAAAGACTCACAAATACAGGCTCTCTCACACGCTCAATATCTGTATCTCTCTCTCCCTCTCACATACACACGCACTGTGTTCACCCCTCAGGCATGTTAACAAAGACCAACACACGCATAATGCTCACCCATCAGGCACACACACACACTCACACACACACACACACACACACGATCTCCGCAGGGCTGGCGAGAAGAGAGAGAGAGGGGGAGAGAGAGAGAGGATGGAGGGAGGAGGAGGCAGAGGGGGACAGTGAGAGGGGGGAGAGAGAGACAGGGAGAGAGAGGGAGAGAGAGAGAGGGGGAGAGAGAGACGGGGGAGAGAGACGGGGAGAGAGGGGAGAGAGAGAGGAAGAGAGAGGGAAAGGGGGAGAGAGGTAGAGGGGGAGAGCATGAGAAGGGGGAAACAGGGAGCGAGAGAGAGAGAGAGAGAGAGCGGGGGAGAGAGGGGGCCGAGAGCGCGACAGGGGGATTGGGAGAGGGGGATGGAGAGGGGGGAGGAGAGGAGCGGGGGAGAGATGGGGGAGGGAGGAGAGAGAGCGAGGGGGCGGGAGGAGAGGAGTGGGAGAGCGGGGTAGTGAGGGGAGGGAGGGGAGGGAGAGGAGGGGGGAGGAACCAGGTAGGAGAGAGGGGGGATACAGGAGAGAGAGAGGGAACCAGGATGAGGGGAGAGGGAGGGAAAGGGAGGGAGGGAGAAGAGGGGAGAGGTAGAGACGGAGATGGAGCGGGAAGAGGAGAGGAGAGAGAGGGGAACAGGAGAGGAGGGAGAGGGGGACCAGGGGAGAGGGCGTGGAGAGGGCGAGGGGAGGGAGAGGAGGGGAGAGGAGGGAGAGGGAGAGGAAGAGGGAGAGGTGAGAGGGAGAGGGATGAGGGAGAGGTGAGAGGGAGAGGAGAGGGTGAGGGAGCGGAGAGGGAGAGGGAGCAGGGAGAGGGAGAGGAAGCAGGCTGAGAGGGAAGAGAGCGGAGAGGGAGAGGGAGAGGGAGCTCGGGAGAGAGGGAGAGAGGGAGATGAGAGAGGAGAGAAGAGAGATGAGAGCGAGAGAGCGAGAGAGAGAGAGAGAGAAGAGACGAGAGGAGAGAGAGGAACCGGAGAGAGAGAGAGAGAGAGAGAGAGAGAGAGAGAATGGGCGAGAGAGTGAGACAGGGGGAGAGGGAGAGACAGAGAGAGGGGGAGAAAGGGAGAAAGAGGGGAGGAGAGAATGAGAGGGGCATGTGTCTCTCTCTCCCTCTCTCTTTCTTTCTCCCCGTATCTCTGTATCTCTGTCTCTTTCTCTCACTAAGGAGGACACAAACAATCTTCCTGATATAGCAGTGGCCAGAGGATCTGGGGTGACAGAGGAACTGAAGGAAATCCACATTAGGCAGGAAATGATGTTGGATAGACTGGTGGGACTGAAGGCTGATAAATCCCCAGGGCCTGATGGTCTGTATCCCAGGGTACTTAAGGAAGTGGCTATAGAAATCGTGGATGAGTTGGTGATAATTTTCCAATGTTCTATAGACTCAGGATCAGTTCCTGTGGATTGGAGGGTAGCTAATGTTATCCCACTTTTTAAGAAAGGCGGGAGAGAGAAAACGGGGCATTATAGACCAGTTAGCCTGACATCGGTGGTGGGGAAGTTGCTGGAGTCAATTATAAAAGATGAAATAGCCGCACATTTGGATAGCAGTAACAGGGTTGGTCCGATTCAGCATGGATTTACGAAGGGGAATTCATGCTTGTCTAATCTTCTGGAATTTTTTGAAGATGTAACTAGGACAATGGACAATGGAGAGCCAGTGGATGTAGTGTACCTGGACTTTCAGAAAGCATTTGATAAGGTCCCACATAGGAGATTAGTGGGCAAAATTAGGGCACATGGTATTGGGGGTAGAGTGCTGATATGGATAGAGAGGTGGTTGGCAGACAGGAAACAAAGAGTAGGGATTAACGGGTCCCTTTCAGAATGGCAGGCAGTGACTAGTGGGGTACCGCAAGGCTCGGTGCTGGGACCGCAGCTATTTACAATATATATTAATGATCTGGATGAGGGAATTGAATGCAACATCTCCAAGTTTGCGGATGACACGAAGCTGGGAGGCAGTGTTAGCTGTGAGGAGGATGCTAGGAGGCTGCAAGGTGACTTGGATAGGTTGGATGAGTGGGCAAATGCATGGCAGATGCAGTATAATGTGGATAAATGTGAGGTTATCCACTTTGGTAGCAAAAACAGGAAGGCAGATTACTATCTAAATGGCGTCGTTGGGAAAAGGGGAAGTACATCGGGATCTGGGGGTCCTTGTACATCAGTCTATGAAAGTAAGCATGCAGCTACAGCCGGCAGTGAAGAAAGTGAATGGCATGTTGGCCTTTATAACAAGAGGAATCGAATATAGGAGCAAAGAGGTCCTTCTGCAGTTGTACAGAGCCCTAGTGGGACCACCCCTGGAGTATTGTGTGCAGTTTTGGTCCCCTAATTTGAGGAAGGACATTCTTGCTATTGAGGGAGTGCAGCGTAGGTTTACAAGGTTAATTCCCGGGATGGCGGGACTGTCATATGCTGAGAGAATGGAGCAGCTGGGCTTGTACACTCTGGAGTTTAGAAGGATGAGAGGGTATCTTATAGAAACATATAAGATTGTTAAGGGCTTGGACACACTAGAGGCAGGAAACATGTTCCTGATGTTGGGGAAGTCCAGAACCAGGGGCCACAGTTTAAGAATAAGGAGTAAGCCATTTAGAACGGAGACGAGGAAACACTTTTTCTCACAGAGAGTGGTGAGTCTGTGGAATTCTCTGCCTCAGAGGGCGGTGGAGGCAGGTTCTCTGGATGATTTCAAGAGAGAGCTAGATAGGGCTCCTAAAAATAGCAGAGTCAGGGGATATGGGGAGAAGGCAGGAATGGGGTACTGATTGGGGATGATCAGCCATGATCAGATTGAATGGTGGTGCTGGCTCGAAGGGCCGAATGGCCTACTCCTGCACCTATTGTCTATTGTGTCGGCAGAGACCCGATCAAAGGGACAGGTCGGTGTGGCGCCCTGGAGCGGTTCACGGTTCACCCTCACGGGGGAAGACCGCTTCACACCGACCCTGGCCGACCCTGCCGCCAACTTGCTCCCCCCCTCCACCCTCTCCCCCCTACTCCATTAACCCACCCTACACAATTTGCCTTTGCATCACAGGAGCAGCGGTAGAGTCGCTGCCTCACAGCGCCAGAGACCCGTGTTTCATTCTGACTACAAGTGCTGTCTTTACGGACTTTGTACCTGCGTAGGTTCTCTGGTTCCCTCCCACACTCCACGTTTCCAGGTTAATTGAATTTGTCCTGAGTGTGTGTAGGATAGTGCTAGTGCGTACGGGCATCGCTTTGATGGGCCGAAGGGCCTGTTTCCGTGCTGTATCTCTAAAGCTGCACTACCACAGAACCCGCTAAATAGCCCGCCGCATGGAGCTTACTCGGACTGGATAAAATCTCGTGCAGGGCCGGATGTGGCCCGCGGCCCATAGCTTTAGGACCCCTGCCTTAGACCATGACAAATCCTCCTAAAGATTCACATTTGATAACACGAGGAAACACTTTTTCACACAGAGAGTTGTGAGTCTGTGGAATTATCTGCCTCAAAGGGCGCTGGAGGCCAGTTCTCTGGATACTTTCAAGAGAGAGCTAGATAGGGCTCTTGAAGATAGCAGAGTCAGGAGAGTCAGCCATGATCACATTGAAGGGCCGAATGGCCTACTCCTGCACCTATTGTCTGTCTGTCTGTCTGTCTGTCTGTCTGTCTGTCTGTCTGTCTGTCTGTCTGTCTGTCTGTCTGTCTGTCTGTCCCCAGTAACACAGTTGTACCTGCAACTTTGCTACATGTAGCTCAGGCTGAATTCATTCCATGCTCCTGATGCAGCATGTCTATCTGAAATATTGATCATCTCTTTGTTTCATAGACGTTGCTGGACCTGCTGAGTTCCTAAATAAGTTTATTTTTGCTATCATTCTGTGGTCAACAGAATTGGTCTTGAACCCTCCATTTGCCATTGGGACTATAAAACAATTAAAACATTGATCCAAACAAAAATGTATTCTAACCTGTTCTCACTTTTCTCTTTCAACACCAACAATTATCATTGATACTCAACCTCTTTTGGCCTTCCACCCTCACAGTTTCTGTTGGCCCCTTCACCATTTCCCCTCTTTGTAACTTAAAACAAGCTTCATTTATAGCTTTTCATAACTCCAATGAATAGTCAACAATCTGAAACATTCAGTTTCTTTCTCCACGGATGCTGCCTGATCGGCTGAGTGTTTCCAGCATTTTCTCTTCTTATAACAAGAAAATAATGTGAAAATATTCAATAAATGTGTTTTACTAAAAAAACACTCAATCCACATTCACTCAATCTGCAGATATATTCTGTGCCTCCCCATTAGTATTTCTCCTTGCAATACGAAGCTGGAAATATGAGTGTAACTTGTTTAGCACCAATGCAACTAACTGCTGTCCAAATTATAATATTCAATGAAGACTATTTTTTTAAAGAAGAAATGGAAAATACTGGAATGACTTGCATTAATCAAATGATGTGTCTGTTTCTGTTGAACCCTCAAATGCAGTACATCAAAAAGAAGATGGGCATTTAAATCCTCACCTGGTCTACCCCAACATTCATTTAGAGCATGATGTGAATGTGAATGTAACTGCTATCTGTTGTTACCTGCTGTGGTTCCAGAAACGGAAATGGTAATTGACAAACACAAATCTATTGACCAACTAATTCAGCAGCCTTCAAGAAAGTAGCATTCCAGATCTCCTCTAGCTTTTATGAGAAGCAGTGCATCCTGATGACACCGCTGAATGACCTGGCTTGAGTGTTCAGACTTTACTGCCCAATCTGGCCACACACCACCACCAATACGAACTTCTACTCTCAGAAGTAATAGTTTCCCTATATCTTCCTTACCGGTGGCACAATGGTGCAGATAGTAAAGCTGCTCCCTCACAACTCCAGCAATCAATATGCAATCCTGACCTCCAGCGTCATTTGTGTTTTCTCCCTGTGACCATGTGGGTTTCCCTGATGCTCCAATTTCCACCCACATCCCAAATACATTTGCGTTGGTAGTTTAAATGGCTGCTGTAAATTGCCAATAACACGCAGGTGGTAAAATCTAGGGGAGTTGATGAGAATATAAGAAATGTAAAATGGGATTGTGCAGGATCAGTGTTAATAGATGGCTGATGGTTGATGTGGTGTTGGTGTGGCGAAGAATCACTTTACGTGCAGAATCATTGTTATAATCATCTTAAATACCTCAATTACATCACCTTTTAATACTCCACTCTCGTTGTGTCCATATAATTAAATCCATTTATTTTTCACTGTACCTCTGTACACATGGCAATAAACTAAACTGAAGGGTTTCGGCCCGAAACGTTGCCTATTTCCTTCGCTCCATAGATGCTGCTGGACCCGCTGAGTTTCTCCAGCATTTTTGTGTACCTTCGATTTTCCAGCATCTGCAGTTCCTTCTTAAAAACTAAACTAAACTTGTATGAAGAAGGGTCACCCATCCTTTATCTCCAGAGACGCTGCCTTACCCGCTGAGTTACTCCAATGCTTTGTGTCAAACTTCAGTATAAACGGGCATCTTCAGTTCCTTTCTACACAACAAACTAGTCCCATTCCTGTACTGGGGGAAGTGCAATCAAAGGTAAAAGCTCTTCAAGTGGCAAGAAGAGGATTACGATGCTCCTTGCTCATTTTACCCATGTGGTATTTCTTTACAATTAAGTTTTTTTTCAAGCATTTCTCTCATCAGACTGAGAAAGGATAAATAAAAAGGACATAAAAAAAATAATAATAACCTCAACATAAAAAATGGTTCATTGAGTGTTTGAAATTGCTGCATGAATTGGGAGCATTTGTCCCAATAAGTGGGGGAGGGGGAGTTATAAAAACATTTTCTTATTTTATTTATTGTTTTTAGCTTTAGAAGTAAATAATCATGTTTAAATTATTATCAAATACTTAGACAAATTTCAAACCGACAACCACAATAAAAATCCTTGAAATAACTCATTTCCAAATAAGTGAGCCTGTGCTTGATCCCAGTGTTACACCTTAATAATACAGTGATTTTCATCATTTTATTCTCAGTACTGCCTGCTTTACTCCTCCATGAACAAGCTGATATCCGTCAGGCAAAAGCGGAGAAATGATCCCAGGAGTAAATACTCACTGGGTCCCAGAACAATAATCGATCCTATGGCCCATCAAATCTTTTGTTTCTTTGACTTATACTTGCATAACAATAAAACTCCTGTTTAACAGCTGGAGGGGATGAAGCAACCCAGCACTATTCCCATGGTTAATGGATAGCATTTCTTGCATTAACAGGGAACCAACAGAACAAACCCATACCCAGGATGGATTTTTTTTTTGAAATGTTTGCAACAAAACAAGAAGGAGTGATGGTGGGGAGGGGGCGTAGTGAGAAGTTAATAGGATGGCCTACCTGTGGTAACTCGTGCACTTCTTAACATTTGCATTCCAAACCACTGCATGCAATGCTAATCAGCGATCGACTGAAAACTGCAGATCACTCTGAAAAGCCCGGCAGGCTATTTGTCTTTCAATTCTTCTACTCTACTTATTCCCAATACCCAGTATATTCATCAAGCTTGGAAACAACTCTTGAATTAGGGGCAGCCTTTCAACAATGAAATGTAAGTCACAGACTTGTCCTTAAAACGTTGACTTGCCACTGCTAATGGGTGTGTTGAAAGGAAAATACATACTGGATGATTTAAATGTTTCTATTTAACCTTACACATTCTGATGTCCCTGCAACCAGCTGATGGCTACGACAAAGAACTGACAGGGTGACATAGTGGAGCCTTCTGTTGCTCCAATGTTATGAAGGCTAAAAAAGCAAAACTACAAACTGTGAAACAATACTCGAACAATCAAGTATTATGGTTGGTTTTATAACTCACTAGACCAAGTGGGACCCGTTGGGTCCCATCCCCTCAACGCGCGGGGATGCGGGGGGGGGGGGCGGCCTGTGGCGTCACTTACACTAACCCCCCCCCCCCCCCCCCCCCCCCACACACACACACTAACCCCCCCACACACACACTAACCCCCCCCCTTGATATATTAATATAATTTATTCACTCCTTTTACCCCATCCCCCACCCTACCCACTCACGCATAGGCCCCAACTGCGCAGGTGCGGCTAGAGAGGTAGAGGGAGGGGGGTAGAGAGAGAGGGCAGAGAGAGAGAGAGAGAGGGCAGAGAGAGAGAGAGGGCAGAGAGAGAGAGTGCACAGAGAGAGAGGGCAGAGAAAGAGAGGCAGAGAGAGAGTCTCCAGTCCAGGCCCCGACTTAATCTCCGGGCAGGTCCCGACCTCATCTCCGGGCTTGTTCTTTGTTCCACCGGCGGCTTACTTTTCGGCAGGTCACGGCCCCATCCCAAGCCCCGGGTTCGGCCCTCACTCTAGCTCCAGGCTCAGCTCCAGCCCAGGCCCAGTCGCCGGGCTCAGGCCCAGTCGGCGGGCTCAGCCCGCAGCAGCAGCCTCCCCACCTGGCGCCAGGCGGCAGACCCGAGCAAGGCTACGGGCCGGCGTGGAACCGAGCGAGGCTGCGGGTGAGCGTGGACACTCGGAAGGTTTTTGTAGGGATACATTTCTTTACGAAGTCTGTAACGACTGTGGCGTATTCGTTCAAATCCATTGCCGAGTCCTTGAACATTGCCCAGTCTGCAGACTCCAAACAGTCCTGGAGTTGTTCCTCTGCCCCCCCCCCCCCCCCCCCCCCCCCCCCCCCCCCCCCCGACCAGCTCTGTACTGTCCTCACCTCTGGGGGTGCGCTCTTCAATTGCTGCCTGCAGGCAGGAAGAAGCAGCACCGCGGTATGGTCGGATTTACCGAAGTGAGGGCGAGGGATAGAACGATAGGCATTCTTGATGGTGGTGTAACAGTGGTCGAGGGTGTTAGGTCCTCTGGTGCAGCAGGAGACATGTTGGTGGAAGTTAGGGAGCGATTTCTTTAGGTTTGCCTTATTGAAGTCCCCAGCAATGGTGGTAAATGCCTCGGGGTAAGACGTCTGGTGTGTGTTGACCACGGCATGCAGCTCCTCCAGTGCCAGACGGACGTCTGCTTGGGGTGGGATGTAGACCGCGGTCAGGATAATGGAGGTGAATTCCCTTGGGAGGTAGAAGGGACGGCACTTCACCGCCAGATGTTCGAGGTGTGGAGAGCAGGAGTTGGACAAGACTGCCACATCTGAGCACCACGCAGAGTTGACCATGAGGCAGACGCACCCTCCTCTCCCTTTCCCAGATGCCAGGGTACAGTCCATACGGTGGATGGAGAACCCTTCAGGCTGGACCGCTGAGTCTGGGGAACTGGGGGTGAGCCGTGTCTCTGTGAAACAGAACACAGAGCATTCCCTCAGCTCCCTTTGATAAAGCAGCCTTGCCCTCAAGTCCTCCACTTTGTTTTCAAGGGACTGTGCGATGGCCAGTAGGATAGTAGGGAGACGGGGCCGAAGTCACCTGCGCATTCATTCTGACCTGAAGTCCTGCCCGTCGGCCACGTTTCCGGACACAATGGAGGCTTCCCCTTTGTTTCCAGGTACTGTACTTGCTGTACCTGCTGTTTCTGCGGACCTGCGCTGGAACGGGGAATCCCTCACAGACGGCAGCTCCAGCTCCGTAACGAACGGGGGTTCCCTCAAAGTCGGCAGCTCATCAACGCAGACCACATCATCAAGAAAGGACCACAACGCCTATACTTCCTCAGACAGCTCAAAAGGTTCAGAGTCCACAAACACCTCCTGGTCCGTTTTTATCAATCCATCATTGAAAGCATCATCACCTCCTCAATCACAGTCTGGTACGGAAACACTGACAGTCACTCACTACACAGATTACAGCGCATTGTCTCCAAGGCCTCCAGGATCATCAACTCCCCCCTCCCCTCAATCCATTCCATTTACCTCCAACATACCTCAAAACGGGCAATAAAGATCATCTCGGACCCCTCCCATCCAGCAAACCACCTTTTCTAGTCTCTCCCTTCAGGGAGGCGCCTCAGGTCACTTGCTACAAAATCCACCTGCTTTAAAAACAGTTTCTTCCCCTCAGCAATAAGAACACTCAATTCCCTCCAATAACAGTCAATACTAAGGACTTTTGATGTATACAGTGTCTTGTCTATGGTCTTTGTCTGTTCTTTTGCACTATGTATTGTTGGTGAGATTTGTGATTTGTGATGTGGTATGGATGCACTTTATTACTGTGATCTGTGTTGTTATTAGTGTTAATGTGACTAAAGCAGTGTACCATCATGTACCGAACCCAAATACCACCAACCCTGGTCGTGTGGCAAATAAAGATTCTATCTATCTATCTAACCCTGCTATGTTTTTGAAAACTGAGTCTTTAAAATGTAAATGAGATCCCATTGTGATATCATTCTGGGGTAGAACGCTGCTGACGGGCAGTTTATGTAAATGAGATCCCATCGTGACGTTCTACGCTGCTAACTGCCAGTGCAGATGGAAGAGATTTTTTCTCAAACTTTAAAATGTCAATAATGTAAAATATGGCATCAATCTGAACAAAACTTATTTAATTTACATCACAGGACAATGGTGAGTAAGGTGGTGGAAATATTGTAGCGTAATGGTGTACCGTTTTGCGCAAATACAGGTACAATATAGGTACAAATCAGCACCCAAATATAGAAACAAGATAAGAGTTTTAGTAATATACTAGACAAAGTGGGACCCGTTGGGCCCCAGAATCACACGAGAGGGCTGGTCTCCCACGCAATATTCCACCTCTCCACCAATTCCAATATTGGTGGCCAGTGGAAGGGGGGGTCTTTCTGGAGCGCTAGTATGGGTGTAGTGGGCTGAAGGGACTGGTTTCCAGAGGGCTAGTATGGACATTGTGGGCCGAATGGATTCTTGGGTGGTGGCTCAGCTGTTGTGCTAGCTGGTGGGCTGGCAGTTGACTCACGGCTATTCCTTGAAATTCCATTTCAAGCAGGATGCAAGGCCACCAAATTCAAGTGCAGTTTCATACCATTTCAAGCAGGGTGCAAGGCCACTAAAGACAGCGAGTCATGACCTCTCCTTCCTCCATCTTGCAGTGACTGAGCCACACCCACACTTCTGGGTTTTATAGTCCCCCCCCCCTCCCACCAGAAGGGGCTTGGCCTTCATGGCATGATTAACAGGAGAGAGAGTCTCAACATTTTTTAAACACTAATAACTCTTTTATTTTTCATCGATGGGAAAAATCCTCGGCACCTGATGAGCGGAGGGGGACTGAGTAAGATGGCCAAAAATCACAGCTGGACTTGGTAGCGCTTTTCTAAAATCAATATAAAGCGCAAACAGGAAGTGGTCAAGATTAAACTTTTAATTATATAGATGGCAAGGCAACTTTAATTAGGCAAGGCAACTTTAATTAGGCAAGGCAACTTTAATTAGGCAAGGCAACTTTAATTTGGCAAGGCAACTTTAATTAGGCAAGGCAACTTTAATTGGGCAACACAGCTTTAGCATTTCCAAACCAAAGGCAACACAGTAGCATTTCCAAACCAAAGGCAACACAGCTTTAGCATTTCCAAACTATATTTTCAAACCACATTAAGGGCACTGACAGGTCAGTAAAATCACTCACATGCACTTTTATTTTATCTGTAACACTAGATTCTGCACTCCGGTATTAGTTTTTTTGCACTACTTGTACTTGCGTATGACTTGATTGTTCTCATGTATTGTATAATTTGAGCTGGTAGCATGCAAACAAAGTTTTTCACTGTATCGCAGTATCTGTGACAATAAGAAGTCAATACGGATGTGAGTAGTAAACAATTTCTGAAATTTGGTCCCACTCAAGTCAACTTAAACAAACTTCAGAAGTGGAGAATAATGCCCATCGTTTCTGTATCCCATTTTGTGCACAGGAACACGGCAAAAGGTTTACCCAATTCTTCACACTTAGCGAATAAATAGTTTAATATTATTAATAAAGGAATCAAAATAGCCTTAATACTTGAAATGTACAATCATTTTCAATCTGACTCCTCCCACCCCTGCAATGTACAATCAATCAATCAATACAATCAGTTTTATTCATCACATTGCACATAAAGTGCAAGTGAAATGAATTTGCCAGCAGCGGTACAATGAAAAAGAACACACAAAAACACATTAAAAATTTAACACAAACATCCACCACAGCAGTCATCACTGTGGTGGAACGGTCTGAATGGTGGAATGCCTGAGGAGTCTCGACCCAAACCCTATCCATGTTCTCCAGGAATGCTGCCTGACCCGCTGAGTTTACACAACATTTTGTCTTTCCTTAGTAAACCATCATGTACAGTTCCTTGTTTCTTCATCCAGCTGACTCCTTTAGAAAGTTAAGCATGCATTTCCAAAAGCCTGTGTGGTACTCTTGGAACTTAAAGGAAATATATCAAGGGTAATACTATTAATTACATTTCACTAAATTAGCCTGAGTCATAGTAACCTGAGATTCCTACAGGGAATAAACGAGTATTCATTGTCACCCATTTTGTAAATTCCATTTTTAAAAAGAACTTTAAATGTTTTATAAATGAATGATAATTGATGTAATTTACTTTACTTCTGTGGCAAATGCGTTTTGGAACTTTTGACACCTTTTGATGGTGACCTTTGCAAATCATCCAAATGCTCTTTTAGTCACTTCAAATTGAGATAAGGCCTATGGGGAATGCAAAAATACAAACCACAACAGCAAACATTGATATAGCAACTGCTAGAGAAAACACCTATACTTGTTGGTCTGAAGAGTATCCTAGAGAGTATCAACACAATTGACATTACTTTAAAAAATGCAGAATATAGGTTTTCAATCTGTAGATTATAATAACTTCACACCAAGAGCAACATGCCATGGGTATCATGAAAAATCAATCACACAAGATTCACCCAATTAGTCAAAGCCAGAAGTTATTCTCCACGTGAGATCCTCAACAATGTATTCCCCTACTACTTTTCCCTTCATGGGCTTACCTAACTATCTCCTTTAATGCATCTCAGTTAGCAGCATTTCACAGAGTTGTTAGAATGCGGAACATGCTTCCACATGAATGATTAAAGAAGCAAAGAAACAAGCTGCTGGAAGAACTCAGCGGGTCAGGCAGCATCTGTGGAGAAATGGACAGATGATGATTTGGGTTGGGACGTTTCTTCAGACCAAAAAATTCTTAGTTAGCATTCTTAGTGAAACTAAGAAATCACTTAGTTAGTGATTATCTTTTATTTATGAGCCCTTGTTCTGATTTTCTTTGTCTACCCTTTCTCAAAACACTGATAAACAAAGACCTGTCTCTATAAGGTTGGTCCTCATCCCTCAGCTTACTGAGAAAAGAGGCCCAAGCTATTCAGTCTAGGCTGATGGTTAGAACTTGCAGTTCTGCCATCATTTTTGTTATGTATGTAGAGGCCAGAACTCTGCAGAATACTCCATGGGGTCTCATCAAGGAGCCGCTTCATGCTCCTAATCTAAAAAAAACTACCCAATCTCCATGATTATTGTCCCGAATGACATGAACGTTTCGAAACTAGAGCGGTCTAACTTCTCGCAGCAAATGTACTGCTACAATTGTCTTGTATCTTAAGATACAGCTTTCCAAATTAAAATGAGTTTCCATGATGTGTGCATGTCATGAGTAATGATATTTTCCTGCACGTCTTTAAAATATTTTATTGCTAATGATGTGACCCTTTTTGAAGTACATCCTTGGCTCAGAATCTCTTTGCAACAAATCATACTTATGACAGGCAACGCATCACAAGTATGCAAAGTCTTCCTTTTCTATATTACAAATTGGTCCGTTTTGTGAAATGCATGCATGTGAAAGCACAGGAAATTGGCTTGAGGAAATTACTTCCAAAATGAACAAAGGCAGAATCCTCACCTCTCCCCCATCCCCAGGCCCCGCTGCTCCAATTCTGGCCATTTGCACACCCTCAATTGTTTATTTTATACAAAAATAATCATCATTAATAAAACACATACTGAAGAAAATATTCCATACAGTTTTACATTGTTAGTGGTACACAAAAAAGCTGGAGAAACTCAGCGGGTGCAGCAGCATCTATGGAGCGAAGGAAATAGGCAACGTTTCGGGCCGAAACCCTTCTTCAGACTGATGGGAGTTGGGGGGGCAGGGAGAAGAAAGGAAAAAGGAGGAGGAGCCCGAAGGCTGGGGGATGGGAGGAGACAGCAGGAGGGCTGAGGAAGGGGAGGAGACAGCAAGGACTAACAAAATTGGGAGAATTCAATGTTCATCCCCCCAGGATGCAGACTCCCCAAGCGGAATATGAGCTGCTGTCCCTCCAATTTCCGGTGTTGCTCGCTCTGGCCATGGAGGAGACCCAGGACAGAGAGGTCGGATACGGAGTGGGAGGGGGAGTTGAAGTGCTGAGCCACCGGGAGGTCAGGTTGGTTATTGCAGACCGAGCGGAGGTGTTCAGCGAAACGATCGCCTAACCTCCGCTTGGTCTCACCGATATAGATCTGCTGACATCTAGAGCAGCGGATGCAATAGATGAGGTTGGAGGAGATGTAGGTAAACCTCTGTCGCATCTGGAACGACTGCTTGGGTCCTTGAATGGAGTCGAGGGGGGAGGTAAAGGGACAAGTGTTGCATCTCTTGCGGTTGCAAGGGAAAGTGCCCGGGGAGGGGGTGGTACGGGAGGGAAGGGAAGAATTGACAAGGGAGTTATGGAGAGAGCGGTCTTTGCGGAAGGCAGATTTGGGGGTAGATGGGAAGATGTGGCGAGTGGTGGGGTCACGTTGGAGGTGGCGAAACTGACGGAGGATTACTTGTTGTATGTGACTGCTGGTGGGGTGAAAGGTGAGGACTAGGGGGACTCTGCCCTTGTTGCGAGTGGGGGGATGGGGAGAGAGAGCAGTGTTGCGGGGTATGGAAGAGACCCTGGTGCGAGCCTCATCTATGGTGGAGGAGGGGAACCCCCGTTCCCTGAAGAATGAGGACATTTCAGATGCCCTGGTGTGGAACGCCTCATCCTGGGAGCAGATGCGGCGTAGACGGAGGAATTGGGAGTAGGGGACAGAGTCCTTACAGGAAGCAGGGTGGGAAGAAGTGTAGTCCAGATAGCCATGGGAGTCAGTAGGTTTATAGTGGATGTCGGTCAGAAGTCTATCACCTGCAATGGAGATAGTGAGGTCAAGGAATGGTAGGGAAGTGTCGGAAATGGTCCAGGTGTATTTGAGTGCCGGATGGAAGTTAGTGATGAAGAGTTAGTGTTTACATTGTTAGTGTTGGTTTATCCATTCAGTTTTGCTTGTTCAATATGTATGTTAGTTCATCTGGTTTGTACAGAGCACAATTTCGTGATCAGTAAGGGTGTGAAATGTTATGGGGAGAAGGCAGGAGAATGAGGTTCAGACGGAAAGATAAATCAGCCTTGATGAATGACGAAGTAGATTCAATGGGCCAAATGGCCTAATTCTGCTTCTGTCTTACGAATTGAAAATGTCACTCAAATGCCCTCCCTCCAATGTTTGAGGGCTTCCCCACCAAACTCATCCCCAATTTACATTGTTCCACAACTGTCTCCAGTTGGCAGAAGTCCAAGCTCCAGAGTTCCCTCCCAAAAGCTCCCTGCTTTTCCTTTTTAGCAATTTTCATCCTCAATCCGCACTGTTAAAATTCCTCAGGATCTCGTATGTTTCAAGTCAAGTCAAGTCAACTTTACTTGTCACATACACATACAAGATGTGCAGTAAAATGAAAGTGGCAATGCCTGCGGATTGTGCAAAAACAACAAAACAGAACATAACAACCAGTATTTACATTTTAGAAAAATAAAAAGGCACAACACAACAGTATTTAAGAAGGAACTGCAGATGCTGGTAAATCGAAGGTAGACAAAAGTGCTGGAGAAACTCAGCAGGTGCAGCAGCAGCTATGGAGCGAAGGAAATAGGCAACGTTTCGGGCCGAAACCCTTCTTCAGACTGACAGAACAGTAAATTAGTCCCTGGTGAGATAAGAGTTTTCAGTCCTGATGGCCTTTGCGAAGAAACACTGTCTCATCCTCTCTGTTTTCGCAGCGTGATAGCGGAGGCGTTTGCCTGACCGTAGCAGCTGGAACAGTCCGTTGCTCGGGTGGTAAGGGTCCTTCATTATCTTGCTGGCTCTGAATCGGCACCTCCTGGTGTATAGGTTCTGCAGGCGGGTGAGTGTAGTTCCCATAGTGCGTTCGGCCGAACGCAATAGTCTCTGCAGAGCCTTCCTGTCCAGGACAGAGCTGTTCCCAAACCAGATTGTGATGTTACTGGACAAGATGCTTTCTACAGCCCCAGAGTAAAAGGACTGAGGGATCCTCAGAGACACTCTGAATTTCCTCAGCTGCCTGAGGTGGTAAAGGCGCTGCCTTGCCTTCCTCACCATGCGGCAGTGTGTGTTGTCCATGTCAGATCCTCTGTGATGTGGACTCCCAGGTATTTGAAGCTGCTCACCCTATCCATAGTAGTCCCACTTATCTCCAGTGGCATGTACGTCCTCGGTTGTTGAGCCCTTCTAAAGTCCACAATCAGCTCCTTAGTTTTTGTGACATTCGAGAGGAGGCTGTTGTCCTGACACCAGAGTGCCAGATCAGCCACCTCCTCCCGGTAGGCCTTCTCATCATTCTGTGAGATCAGGCCCACCACCACCGTGTCATCAGCAAACTTGATGATGGAGTTGGAGCTGAACCTGGCCACACAGTCATGTGTGTAAAGGAGTACAGTAGGGGGCTGAGGACGCAACCCTGGGGGGATCCTGTGTTCAGGGTGAGGGGGTTGGAGGTATGTCTCCCCATCTTGACTACCTGGAGACTGGCGGTGAGAAAGTCCAGGACCCAGGCACACAGGGGAGTGTTCAGCCTCAGTTCCAGCAGCATCTCAGCAAGTCTGGTGGGAACTATTATTGTCTCGGTTTCAATCAAGTATCTCCACAATTCTTCTACGATGCAACAGAGATTGGCGTAGCATGTGTAAACCTTTTCTGTTAACTATCTGCCCATTGTTTTGGGTCAGGACCTTCCTTCAGACTGGTTGTAGCATTACTTAATATTGGAGAATCCAATGTTTTCCCAGCCCCAGGGGGCATCCATTTCTCCCACTATTCCACTATTCCACATCCCCCCCCCCCCCCACCCACCCATCCCTTCCACCCATATCCTTTCTGGCTTTACATTTCATTCACAAGGCCTTTCTGGCCTTACATACTTATTCCTCTTCTCTCCTTAACTGACACACTTTTGCTTCCTTTTCATCTCAAGCCTTTGTCATTTATTCCACCCATGTGGCAATCAATCCCCCTTCACTTGTATCCGCCGATCACTTGGAAGGTTTGGTCCCACTTCCACCTATTTATTTCCAACTCCCCCCCCCCCCGCCAGCCTGTACTATAATCAGTCTGAAGAAGAATCCCGTCTCAAAACGTCATCTGACCATTTGCTCCACAGATGCTGCCTGACCCACTGAGTCACTCCAGAAACTTTGTGTTTTGCTCAAGATTCCAGCATCTGCAATTCCTTGTATCTTTGTATTTTGTATTCCTTGTATTGTCCATTCCAGGTGTTGGCCTGCAAAACCTTCTCTGAACTGTATCTAGCATGATCAACACTGTGCTCCGGTTCTTATCTTACCACTGACCTATTTAACTAAAATTCAATTTCTTCCTTTTGTATTCAATTTGCTTTGTAATAAACAACATTATTTTGTTGATTATCCAGATTACATGCTGTACTTGTTAATATACTTTGCAATTATATATTAGGACATCTTGATCCCTTTTGGTCACCATTTGGATGACATTGTTCTTTTTAATTTATCCTGCTAAAAAAAACTATTTCACATGTTCCCACATTACCCCCAGATGCCTGAACCTTTCCTACTTACTAATTGGAGCAATGTAGATAGTGCCAAGGTATGTTGAAATGGAGGAGGTTGCAAAGAAAGGGAATAATAGCAGCGGCTTGGATAAAATTATCAATGAATCCCATGTAAAAGGCATGAAAATGGCAGGGCATTCAGACCATTTCCTCCATGAATATGCAACCTTAATGGATTAGTACCCATATAATGATGATGCTCAGTTAGCGTCACTTCCTGGTTATAGTCACAGTCCAGTCTGGCAAATTGAAAGTGACAGTAACAAAGCTCCACTGTATTAATTAGTGACTGATCGTCTCTGCTTGATCGTCAGTGGAAGTGCTGTAATGACGCCTCCTGACCTAGAGGGTCACTATCTGCCAGTAGAGCATGTCCATATTACAATAGATGAACACCTGCACCCTTTAGTATTATTTTGTGCATTAAAGAGAGGATAAAATTAATCATCAATTTCTGCTTTAAAGAAATAAACTAAAATAAATGCTGTAAACACAGCAGGGAAAAGAAAAGGCAATCCCCTGTTGTGCTATTGAGTTATTGTGAAGTTCCACTTATGCTACTGATTGGTCAACTATGCTTTTTCTGTTATTTTGAACTAAATTTTGTCTTGAATTAAAGCCGTTCTCTTGGTTAAAAATGTTATTGAAGTACCTCGAAACAATTATTTTACAAATGCTGCGCTTCCAGGGCAAAAGCAGATACAGCGCCCTCCGACAACGACACATCATATCATATCTATCATATCTAGTATCTACTAAAACTGTGTGTGTGTGTGTGTGTGTGTGTGTGTGTGTGTGTGTGTGTGTGTGTGTGTGTGTGTGTGTGTGTGTGTGTGTGTGTGTGTGTGTGTGTCATTTTGCCTTTGAAACATATTTTCTCGAAAACCAGACGGAAATATGCTGCGATTTTTACATATTTCGGTAACGATTTAACTTACGATTTCGGAAATCGACTTCTCCCTAAATTTGATCAATTATTGCCCCAGATTTTTAATAAAGTTGTTCACAAAGTGGACTGTTTTAAAAAAAAATCAAACCGCTGCGGCAGCTGCGGACGTCACAATGCCCTTGCTCGCGGCACCGCCCCCTCCCCCGTTCTCGATTAAAGCAGATGTTTTTTTTTTGTTTTTTTTTTATTTTTTATTTATATAGCACATTTTTAGTCAACTTGCATTGACCCCAAAGTGCTTCACATAATTACATTCACACACACAGGCAAAGGTGGGTGAAGTGTCTTGCCCAAGGACACACACAGGCAAAGGTGGGTGAAGTGTCTTGCCCAAGGACACAACGACAGTATGCACTCCAAGCGGGATTCGAACCAGCTACCTTCCGGTTGCCAGCCGAACACTTAGCCCATTGTGCCATCTGTCGTCCACAAATGTTCTCAACGCGCAGGCGCACTTTCCACCACACTCCCCCCCCCCCCCCCCCCCCTCAGTAATGTTTTCGCCTCCCGTTGTGCTGCGGACCAAAGATCCAGAGGGAGTAATGGCCGCCAGGGTCACCGTCTCATCAGGTGCCCCGCGCAACGATAACGGCTGCTGCTCTCGACCACTTTTCCCCCCCCTCCCCGGCCCGGCCCTGTCACGCTGGCAGAAGCCACGATCGGCTGCTTTTCACCGTCCTCAGATCACTCCGTGCCTCGCTCATGGCCCGCAGGCTCACTCGGGACCACGCCTGCCCGCCCACTCTTGCCCTTCTGTCTCTGCCCTTCTCTCTCTGTCTCTCCCCATTCTCTCTCTGCCCTCACTCTCTATCCCCCCCCCCCACTCCCTCTCTTAATAATATTAATATAATATCAAGGGGGGTAGTTAGTGTGTGTGTGGGTGTGGTTAGTGCATGTGGGTGTGTGTGGGTGGGTGTCATTTTGCCTTTGAAACGTATTTCCTCGAAAACCAGACACAAAAACGCGGAGATTTTTACATATTTTGGTAGGGATTTAACTTATGATTTCAGAAATCCACTCATCTCTAGATTTGGTCAATTATTTCCCCAGATTTTTAATAAAATTGCTCACAAAACGTGGTCCCACTCAAACCAAACTGCTACATGAGTGACAGTGCCATCTCACAGATCTACAATCATAATGGATCTCATTTAGATATGATATCACTATGGGACAAGGGTGGGAGATCTCTCCCCCTCCCTCCCTTACACCCCCATGCCTTTCCCCCACTCCCCCCTTCTCTCTCCCCCCCTTCCTCTCTCCCTCCCCTATCTCTCTCTCTCCCCTCCACTCTCTCCCCCTCCCCTCTCTCACCCTCCTCTCTCTCTCCACCTCTCCCCTCCCCCTCTCCGCCTCTCCCCCTCTTCTCCCCCAACCCTCTACTCTCACCTCCCCTTCCCCCACCCCTCTCTACCCCCTCACCCACCCTTCCCCCCTCCCCCCTCTACCACCCTCCCCGTTCTCGTCCCCTCCCCATCCTCATCCCCCTCTCCCTTCCCCCTCCCCTCTCCTCCCCCTTCCCACTCTCTCCCCTCCCCACTCTCTCCCCATCTCCCCCTCCCCTCCTCCCCCACCCTCCCCCCTCACCCACCCACCCACCATCTCCTTCTCTCCTCCAGCCCCCTCTCCCTCTGCCTCTCTGTCTCTGCCCCTCTCTCTCTGTCACTCCCCATTCTCTCTCTGCCCTCACACTCAACCCCCTCTCTTTCTAGACGTGCCTGTGAGTTGGGGGCTATGCGTCATTGGATAGGGCGGTTATGGGGTAAAATCTGATCTAAAATTTATAACCAAACTGAAATTTAAAAAAAATATTAAGGTTTCCCAGCTGCTGACCTCACAATGCCTTTCCTCGTGCCCCCCCCCCCCCCCCCCCCCCCCCCGCCGCTCTAGATTAATGCAGCTGCTGACAATGCGTATGCGCAGTTTTCACAAGGTGCGTTAGCCTACCCACACCCCCGTTCTTCAACAGGCGCAGAAAGATCGAGAACATTCTGCAGCAAAGACCCTACAGCTCTTCTCCGCTATAGGATCTTTGTTCTGCAGATCGCTCACGCGCGCTGAATAAGTTTCTCCTCACTGTCGCTGCAGCTCGTGAAGCCACGACCGTTCCATCCCCCGCCAGCCCGCCCGCTCACTCAGCTGCCGGTTTCCAGAGAGTCAAGCCAGTTCTGTCTCTCTCCGCCGTTCGGAGGCCACTCACTCGGCTCCCCCCCCCCTCGTCACCACCTCCCTCTCCTCTCTCCCCGTCACAAGGGACGACCTCTCCGTGTCCGTGTCCACGGCCCGATCCTCTGTAACGCTGGTGGAAGCTTTTGGCAGTCTTCAGCAAAGAGCCTATAGCGCGCTATAGTATCGCTGCGGGCGCGCTCGGGCACCCACGAAGAGAGAGAGTGTGTGTGTGTGTGTGTGTGTGTGTGTCAATTTGCCTGTGAAATGTATCTCCTCGAAAACCAGATGCCGAAACGGGGCATTTTTTACATTTTAGAGTAGAGATTTTCCTTGTGATTTTAGACATCCACTCCTCTGTACATTTGGTACATTATTTTCCCGACTTTTTAATTAAAATTCTTGACCATTCTGACCTTTTTTTTAAATCTGACCACTGCCCAGCTACTAATGTTACAATATCTGTGAGATTTTTACATCTTCTGGTAGAAATTTTCCTTATCCTTTCAAAAATCCACCTCTGTAAATTTAGTGAATTATTTCCCGAGATATTTGCTAAAATCTATCACCAAACTGACATTCTTTTAAAATATAAAGGTTGCCCAGCTGCTGACCTCATAATGCCTTTCTTCGTGGCCCAGCTCGCTCGTGCCCCCCCCGCCCCCCGCCGCTCTGGATTAATGCAGCTGCTGTCAACGCGCATGCACAGTTTTCCATGAGTTATGCTACCCCACCCACCCACCCCCCTCGTTCTTCAAAAGGCGCAGAAAGAACAAGAAAATTCTAGGTCAGCGGCGCTCACGCGCTGAAGAAGTTTATCCTTGCTATGAAGCCACGCCCCTCCCCTCCCCGCCCTCTCACAGCAGCTGCAGGTTTCTAGAGAGTCAGGCCGGTTCTGTCTCTCTCCACTTTTCGCAGCCCACTCACTCGCCTGACTCCCCTCCACTTCTCACCTCCTCCCGTCTCCCACCTCTCTCTTTTCCCCCCTCTCTCTCTCTCGCCCCCCCCCTCTCTTCCGCCCTCTCTCTCTCTCCCCCTCTCTCTCTCTCCCCCCTATCTCTCTCTCTCTCTCTCCCCCCTCTCTCTCTGTAAAATCTAACGTGCTGAAGCAAGCTGGATGACGTCACAATGCCTTTGCTCCTCGCGGCAAGCTGCACAAAATGTTCAACACGCACTGGCACTGTTTTCCACGACCCCTCAATCTCTACCCCCTCCCTCTCCCTCTCTACCCCCCCTCTCCAACTCCCCCCCTCACTAGCCGCATCTGCGCAGTTGGGGTATTGCGTGAGTGGATAAGGCGGGAATAGGGTAAAAGGAGCGAATGAATAATATTAATATAATATCAAGCGGGGGGTTAGTGTATGTGGGGGGTGGTTAGTGTGTGTGTGCGTGCGTGCGTGCGTGCGTGTGTGTGTGTGTGTGTGTGTGTGCGTGTGCGTGTGTGTGTGTGTGACGCCGAAGGCCCCCCCCCCACTGCACGTTGAGGGGACGGGGCCCAGCGGGTCCCCTTGGTCTAGTTATTTATTTATTTGCCTCTGTACTCTACAATTTGAGATTTGTAATTTTAAAAAAAATCACATGTGGTTAAAGTGCACATTGTCAGATTTGTTTAAATGGTATTTTTATACATTTTGGTTTTAACATGTAGAAATTACAGCTGTGTAAACGCCCATTTCAGGGCACCATAATGTTTGAGACACATGGCTTCACAGGCGTTTGTAATTGCTCAGGTATGTTTAATTGCCTCCTTAATATGGTATAAGAGAGCTCTCAGTACCTAGTCTTTCCTCCAGTCTTTCCATCACCTTTGGAAACTTTTATAGCTGTTTATCAACATGAGGACCAAAGTTGTGCCAATGAAAGTCAAATAAGCCATTATAAACAAGAATAAATCTGTTAGAGACATCAGCCAAACCTTAGGCTTACTAAATCAACTGTTTGGAACAACATTAAGAAGAAAGAGAGCACTGGTGAGCTTACTAATTGCAAAGGGACTGGCAGGCCAAGGAAGACCTCCACAGCTGATGACAGAAGAATTATCTCTATATAATAAAGGAAAATCCCCAAACACCTGTCCGACAGATCAGAAACACTCTTCAGGAGTCAAGTGCGGATTTCTCAATGACCACTGTCCGCAGAAGACGTCAGGAACACTGGCTACACTGCAAGGTGCAAACCACTGGTTAGCCGCATAAATAGGATGGCCGGGTTACAAGTTGCCAAGAAGTACTTAAAAGAGCAACCGCACTGTTGGAAAAAGGTCTTGTGGACAGATGAGACGACGAATAACTTATATCAGAGTGATGGCAAGAGCAAAGTATGAAGGAGAGGAGGAACTGCCCAAGATCCAAAGCATACCACCTCATCTGTGAAACACGGTGATGGGGATGTTATGGCTGCTGAAGGTACTGGCTCACTTATTTTCATTGATGATACAACTGCTGATGGTAGTAGCATAATGAATTCTGAAGTGTAAAGACACATCCTATCTGCTCAGGTTTAAAAAAAAATGTCTCAAAACTCGGCGGTTCATTCTACAGCAAGACAATGATCCCAAACATACTGCTAAAGCAACCAAGTTTTCCAAAGCTACAAAATTGTCCATTCTTGAGTGGCCAGGTCAACCACACGATATGTACCCAATTGAGCATGCCTTTTATATGCTGAAGAGAAAATTGAAGGGAACGAGCCCCCAAGACAAGCATAAGCTAAAGATGGTTGCAATGCAGAGCATCACCAGAGAAGACACCCAGCAATTGGTGATGTCTATGAATCACAGACTTCAAGCAGTCATTGCATGCAAAGGATATACAACAAAATACTAAACATGATTATTTTCATTTACATGACATTGCTGTTTGCGGGACATTTTCATTTACATGACATTGCATGTCCCCCAAATATTATGGTGCTCTGAAATGGGGGGACTGTGTATAAACACTGCTGTAATTTCTACATGGTGAAACCAAAATGTATAAAAATGGCCTTTATTAAAATCTGACAATGTGCACTTTAACCACACGTGATTTTTTTCTATAACAAATCTCAAATTGTGGAGTACAGAGGTAAATAAATAAATGACGGGTCTTTGTCCCAAACATTATGGAGGGCATTGTATAAAACCCTGCTGTTGTCACAAGCAATGTGTTTACACCCTAGGCAGAGAAAACATATGGAGAAAATAAAAAAAATAAACAACACACACCATTCTGAGATTTTATATGCCCAATTCAGGAGCACTAAAAGTTAAAGTGAAGAAGAATTAGTTTGGAGGTATAATGGGTTAATTTTATGAAGGAGGACTGCAGTATAATTTCTGAAATAGCCCCTATTTTTTGAAATCGCTGATTTTTCAAGAATCATTATGCTACTTAAACATTTTTCTGGTCTGCCTGTGTCAGCAATGCTCATGTAATTTTCCCCCTATGCTTTCAGCTGAATCTCATCAAGCCAGAAATCTCAAGTTATCATAATGCACACTGATGAGGCCAGCTGAGTCAACGGTAGCACCACTGAGAGGGTTTCAACCTTGCTTTAAATCAGGCCCCTTCTCGCTCAACCCACATGTTCGTTACTCACAGGCAAACTGCCATTTCTGTCCTTTCCGCAAGATTAATCAACAGCAAGAGGGGGTGAATCAACAACAAAACTTACCAGGCGTCTCGCAAAGTCTTTGTTTTCTGAAAGAAATCCATATCCTGGGTGGACCTAAGACACAAAAAGGCAGAAGGCATACATAACATAATCTTTTAAACTGCTAATTAATCTTATATCTATCACATTTATCTTATTCAGCGTTTGAAACAAGGAAATAAATTTTCATTGCATTGTTGGCCCCAGCATGCATATTGGCAATGCTAAAGCTCAATGATTTCTTACACAATTAATAGTTCATATAACAACCACTACAACAAATATTAAGGGAGAAATGCTAATTCTGTGCTCAAGATTAATTAGATTGCTTTTATTAATAATAATGAATAAAAGTAAATTATGAAATGAACTCAAGTTACTCCCTGGTGTGAAAAACTAAATTCTGCAGCCACCTGCAGGATCAGTAACAGGCATTGCCAGATGCTACCGAGCCTTTGATTTCCAGTAGCAATCAAGCTTGCAATTTAGCTCGAGTCATAGGAACTAAACTGGAAGAAGATATTCGTCCTTTTACAAGTTCTGCTGTTTCCTGAGGAATATACAAGCAGCCAGCAATGAGTTTTAAGCACATTCAGACTCACAGCTTGGGCACCAGTCTTTTGAATGGCTTCCATGACGGCATCCAGGTTGAGGTAGCTTTTGTTGGAGGGGGCTGGTCCAACACAGGAAGCCTCATCTGCCATCTTAACATGAACCTGCAAGAACAAAGAGAAAATTCAGCTTCAATGGGATATTCGCGTGAAAATAATTAAATTATATTTTACATTCATACATTCTCTTGGAAAGGAGATTTTGTCAAGATTTAGAATATGCCCTTTGTCCATCTGTTAGCATCAACAATTACATTTGGAATACCAACAAAATGATTTTTAAAATCTGCAAGAGCATTTTAAAAATTGCATCTAACACAATAGAATGATTCTAGGTAATCTCTTTCATACTATTCAAAATTACTTCTGATTAAAAATACTATAAATGACTCACAAGATAAAGTATCTTTTGAAATGAATTTAAAAAAAAATACAACCTATAATTCTGTGTAGCCTAGGCAGTTAATAAAATTGTACTGAATAACAAATACTCATGGCCCATTCTATGCAGACTCCCCAGGATGTTGGAGATAATTAGAGTGAATTCAATACAGAGATGCTCCAAATGTCCCCGCACAGCATCAGGTCAGCGACATACACAAATTAAGGCCAATGTCTAAAGAGTTCAATATCGTTTCACCTGAACCGGAAAATCTTGCGAATTATTTATCCAGACAGCCAATGACTCAAAAGTTTCACCCACACCCATATTCTTCTTTGCCAGGAGAAAAGAACCAGAGGGAGTACAGAACGTTATCCAATTTAAGCTAGTTAGTTTGCGGCAGTTTCATGCTGCCCTAGCTGGAATTCTTGCCACACGTGTAGCTTAAACTATGGAGAATCACTACTATTGTGTCTTTTAATTCTCAAGCTTTTATTTAGAAAATAACAAACTTAGTGCCATTTCATTTGTGTATTTTGCTTTAAATATAGAAAACAGATTTCTGCTATTCATAGCCAATGTTAAAAAAAAAAACCTGCATATAGTAAAGAGATTTATGCTTTTGTCATTGGCAATAAACAGTCTAGTTTTCCCATATACACAAAGAGTATTGTTCATTAGTATCTCACTTGAAATCTGACCCATTTAATGTTTTATACATTTGCTTGCACAGCTCTGAGGCCCAAGATCAAATGCAATAAGAATGAGAAGTGCATTGAGTTTGATTCAGTCCAGTTGGGTGACGGGCGTAATGCATGGAAGGTGCTCCTTACCACAGTACAAACATCCTTTGACTTCAAGAGTACGAGAAATTCAGCAGCCAGATCAGCCGCACAATACTCAATGAGCTTTACACCTAATAAACTAGATTGAAATGTAGACACTGTTGAAAGTAGGACATTTGCCAGCCAAATTGTGAACAGTTAGGTTCCAAAATACCAATGAAATAAGTAGCAGTAAACAGTCTGCTTAGCTTTAAA
Organism: Amblyraja radiata; assembly: GCF_010909765.2. Lineage (NCBI taxonomy): Eukaryota > Metazoa > Chordata > Chondrichthyes > Rajiformes > Rajidae > Amblyraja > Amblyraja radiata. The sequence goes on along the minus strand of NC_045961.1, from coordinate 85,353,852 downwards.
GAAACAGAAGTGTAAAGGTGCGTGTACTTCAATATGGGTTTGGCCTTTTTATTAAAAATAAAGTTCTTCGTATTCATCACCACCTGCTTAATCACAACTGGGGATGCACAGTAAATGCTAGCCTTGCCTTGATAGCCACACTCATAATATGTATTCAAATTAGAATAAATTATACGTACTTTGGTAAAATGCCAAAGAGAATTTAACAAATGTGTGCTAACAAATGGATTTAAATTTGAGGATAACATTTTTCTTTGAACTTAGTTTACTAAGTGTACTCTTCGCAAATCAGTGTTCTTTTTCTGCCTAAATAAAGCGTTGTAGGTTTGCTGATCCCCATTACCTGTTCAATTTGTATAGGTGATACATGTGTTATACCTAGGCCCTACTAAATACTCAAAAAGACTACTGTTAGCAACTATAAATGTATCCGGTAATGAAGAAGTAATTTGTTTTTTAAAAATTCCCATATTTTTTCCCACTATTCATCTGTTCCATTTATTTTACTGTGGAGCTGCACGCTGGAACCATGAACAGATCTGTAAATAACAGCATAATATTTCCCCCATTATTGGGCTCTTCCATTTATTTTAAGGTAGAGCTGTAAGATAGAGACATACAGTGCATTCAGAAAGTATTCAGACCCCTTCACTTTTTCCACATTTTGCTACATTACAGCCTTATTTTAAAATGGATTAAAGTCTTTTTTTTTAATCATCAATCTACACACAATACCCCAGAATGAAGAAGCGTAAGACAGGTGTTTAGAAATGTTTGCAAAGTAATTAAAAAGAAATAACTGAAATATCACATGATTTGGAAAGTCACACACCTGTCTATATAAGGTCCACAGTTGACAGTGCATGTCAGAGCAAAAACCAGGCCATGAAAACGAAGGAATTGTCCGTAGACCTCCGAGAAGGGATTGTGTCGAGACACAGATCTAGGGAAGGGTATAAAACAATTTCTGCAGCATTGCAGGTCCTGAAGAGCACAGTGGCCTCCGTCATTCTTAAATGGAAGAACTTTGGAAACACCAGGACTCTTCATAGAGCTGGCCGCCCGGCCAAACTGAGCAATCGAGGAAGAAGGGCCTTGGTCAGGGAGGTGACCAAGAACCCAATGGCCGCTCTGACAAGGCTCCAGAGTTCCTCTGTGGCGATGGGAGAACCTTCCAGAAGGACAACAATATCTGCAGCACTCAACCAATCAGGCCTTTCTGGTAGAGTGGCCACTCCTCAGTGAAAGGCACATGACAGCCCGTTTGGAGTTTGCCAAAAAGCATGAGAAACAAGATTCTCTGGTCTGACGAAACCAAGACTGAACTCTTTCGCCTGAATGCCAAGTGTCACGACTGGAGGAAACCAGGCACCGTTCATCCCCTGGCCAATACCATTCCTGTGCTGAAGCATGGTGGTGGCAGCATCATGCTGTGGGGATGTTTTTTAGCGGCAGGAACTGGGAGACTAGTCAGGATCGAGGGAAAGATGAACGGAGCAAAGTACAGAGCAATCCTTGATGAAAACCTGCTCCAGAGCGTTCTGGACCTTAGACTGGAGCGGAGGTCACCTTCCAACAGGAAAACGACTCTAAGCACACAGCCAAGACAACGCAGGAGTGGCTTCATGACAAGTCTGTGAATGTCCTTAAGTGGCCCAGCTAGAGCCCGGACTTGAACACGATCGAACATTTCTGGAGGGATCTGAAAATAGCTGTGCATCGACGCTCTACATCCAACCTGATGGAGCTTGAGAGGATCTGCAGAGAAGAATGGGAGAAATTTCCCAAATACAGGTGTGCCAAGCTTGTAGCATCATGCCCAAGAAGACTTGAGGCTGTAATCGCTGCAAAGGTGCCTCAACAAAGTTCTGAGTAAAGGGTTTGAATATTTATGTAAATGTGATATTTCCATTATTTCTTTTTAATTACTTTGTAAAGCTGAACACCTGTTTTCGTTGTTTTATTATGTGGTATTGTGTGTAGATTGGTGATTAAAAAAAAAAGAGAATTTAATCAATTTTAGAATAAGGCTGTAACGTAACAAAATGTGGAAAAAGTGAAGGGGTCTGAATACTTTCTTAATGCACTGAGGATTGCCAGATATGGTTAGGAAGATCCTAAGTTCAAAGTAGAATTTACCAACTTCTCGAACTTACCACTTAAAATATGTTTGAGAAAGAAAAAATTATATGTTGTCATAATTTGAATATTCTAAGTAAATGTAACAATGTGCTTGGTATAGTGAAAGCAATGACCTACTTTGTATAACCACATTATGAATGAAGTATACTGTTGGATAAAAATCTCGGGCTTCTGGCTGCAAAATGCTGGATCACTTGAACCTTTCAGAAGTGTTTATGCAGCAGAACCTCTTTGACCATCGGTCAATCTGACAGTGGTCTTTACTCAGTGTCCAAGGCCCTGCAGGAAAGCTGGTGCATCCCATCAGATGGTTTCCTTGAACAGTCTGACAAGGTCATTTGGCAAAATGCCCCATCACCAGAACCATCAGCCAAGCACCACAATCCTGCGTGGCTGGTGGTGTGAAATATCCTCTCCATCAGGTCGTTCATGCACAGCTGGAATCTTAATGCCACCACACACTGCCCTCGAGGTGTATGCACGGGGGATGAGACTGTCATCCATTACCTTTTGAATTGGATGATGGCCAAGAACCTCCTGAAAGGAATACAGCAGTTATGGTCAAAGTGTGTCCTGCACAGCTACATAACACAGGACTCTATGGGCTGCTCCCAGGGAAGTACCGAGACAAATACCATCAGCTGCTGTTGGAATAACTGACTACAAGGTGCACTTCAGTCGGCCGAAAACTCGCCAATCTTCCAGTGCAGGGTGCTAACTACACTGGAATGTTGCAGACTGGCTCATCCACCGTCCAAGACCACGTGTTGAGGGACATGCCGAGATTTCGAGTAGCTGCCACAAAGTCTGTGTGGAGAAAGGCTATCCTGCCATTGCATATGTGGCTGAAATCTGGTGAAAACCTTTCATGGAATATATGTGAAATAAAAACTGATGTCATGTTCATTTAATGGAAATTCTGTAACTTAGTGGAATGAAATGGCCATACTGTGAATGGTGACACATGAATGCACTATTCATAAGATTTGCAATTATATAATAAACTATATTATAGTCCCAACTCCTGCACTCAATACCATAACCAATGGAGGCAAGTGTACCAAACGGCTTCTTTGCCTCCCTGCTTACTTGTGGTGCCACTTTCATGGAATTATGTAACTGCAACACTAGGTCTCTACATTCTACAACAATCACGCAGGTCCCTACCATTTACTGTATTCTCTCTCAAAGGCCCATCAACTTCACCTTATTTTTTCTTATCACCCGCCTCTGAACAATTTACAGCATCTAATTTGTTTACCAGCCATTGTTGGGATGTGGGAGGATACTGGAACTAGGGGGGGCACAGTGGCGCGGCAGTGGAGTTGCTGCCTTACAGCGCCAGAGACCCCGGTTCGATCCTGACCATGGATGCTGTCTGTACGGAGTTTGTACGTTCTCCTTATGACTGTGTGGATTTTCTCCAGGTGCTCCAGTTTCCGCCCACATTTCAAAGGTTTGTAGGTTAATTGTTTTCTGTAAATTGCTCCTAGTGTGTAGGAGAGAAGTAGTGTATGGGTGATCATTGGTCGGTGAGGACTCAGAGGCCTGCAGGGCCTGTTTACAGGCTGTATTTCTAAACAAAACTAATTTAAACCATACTAAACTTTTGGGAATCATATATGGTCAGGGAGAACATGCAGACTCTACACTGACAGAGGAAGGGATCAAATCTGGTCACTGGAGTTTTGAGGCATAAGTTCTACCAACTGCATCACTATTCCCTCCACTTAGCCTGCATCCTTCGGTGCTGGATTCAGGTTAAATATACTAATGCAACAGGGGAGAGAAGGCAGCATTGATTGAGTTACAGAGTTGATTGAAACATTTCCATTTCTGACACCACTACCAATGTCATCGAGGAGCAGTTGTATCTAATTGCAGATTCCCTCATAAATGCATACATCATGTACATGTGTGAAGTTCTGTCAAATGCCTTTTCATTATCCAACTTCACAAAGAACACATCCATCCTCCATCCTGCACGTGGGTGAGTACATTGATGAATAGCACAAGACTGTCAGAGATCTCCTTGCTGGATCTGGTGTCGATCTAATCTGGGTGAAAATCCAGCCTAAGGCAGATTCAACCACTCATGATTTTGGACTATCTTGTAACCCATATGCAGCAGTGAGACTGGTTGCCAATTTCTGATCCCTTTCTCCATTTTTCACCCAACAGTGACAGTTGTGATGCACTCCTTTGTGCATTCCGACATGCTGCCATCTAGATGCACATTGGCATATTTGGTAGATCTCAGGCAAACCAGCCAACAGAACCAAATACATTTCAGGAGTTTAACGCCACAAAATAACAGACAAATTCTGTCAGCTTTTCCAGAGTTAATGTAGTTAGTAGATCATGTCCATCTGATGCATATTTGATAATCTGTCAAAAGCCCTTCTCCTGGTACAAGCTTGAGGATTTGAGTACAGGAATACGAGAGTGCAATTATAGAATTTCTCGGTGAGACCAAGGCTAAAGTATTGTGTACACTTTGGTCTCCCTATCTATAAAAGGAAAAACCTGCCTTTGAGAGAATGTAAGAAGATTTACTCGACTAATTGATAGGGTAGCAAATTGTATGAAGAGGGACTGAGTTGTGTAGACCTACAGAACGCTCCATAATGTTTTGGACAAGGACCCATCATTTATTTATTTGCCTCTGTACTCCACAATTTGAGATTTGTAATAGAAAAAAATCACATGTAGTTAAAGTGCACATTGTCAGATTTTAATAAAGGCCATTTTTATACATTTCATACGTGTAGAAATTACAGCTTTATACGTAGTTCCCCCATTTCAGGGCACCATAATGTTTGGGACACATGGCTTCACAGGCGTTTGTAATTACTCAGGTGTGTTTAAATGCCTCCTTAATCCAGGTATAAGGGAGCTCTCAGCACATAGTCTTTCTTCCAGTCTTTCCATCACCTTTGGACACTTTTATTGCTGTTTATCAACATGAGGACCAATGTTGTACCAATGAAAGTCAAAGAAGCTGTAGGAGCCATTTGCTCCAATGGAAACATTTGAAATTGCCATTACAGAAACCATTATGAGTGGGGGAAAAGAATAAAACTGTTAGAGACATCAGCCAAACCTTAGGCTTAGCAAAATTAACTGTTTGCAACATCATTAAGAAGAAAGGGAGCACTGGTGAGTTTACCAATCACAAAGGGACTGGCAGGCCAAGGAAGACCTCCACAGCTGATGAGAGAAGAATTCTCTCTATAATAAAGAAAAATCCCCAAACACCTGTCCGACAGATCAGAAACACTCTTCAGGAGTCAGGTGTGGATTTGTCAATGACTACTATCCGCAGTAGACTTCATGAACAAAAATACAGAGGCTACACTGCAAGATGCAAACCACTGGTTAGCCGCAAAAATAGGATGCAGATTGCAGTTTGCAGGTTACAGTTTGCCAAGAAGTACTTAAAAGAGCAACCATAGTTCTGGAAAAAGGTCTTGTGGACAGATGAGATGAAGATGAACTTATATCAGAGTGATGGCAAGAGCAAAGTATGAAGGAGAGAAGAAATTGCCCAAGATCCAAAGCATACCACCTCATCTGTGAAACGCGGTGGTGAGGGTGTTATAGCCTGGGCATGTATGGGCTGCTGAAGGAACTGGCTCAATTATCTTCATTGATGATACAACTGCTGATGGTAGTAGCATAATGAATTCTGAAGTGTATAGGCACATCCTATCTGCTCGTTCAAACAAATGCCTCAAAACTCATTGGCCGGCGATTCAGCAAGATAATGCTCCCAAATATACTGTTAATGCAACAAAGGTTTTTCAAAGTTAAAAAATGGTAAATTCTTGAGTGACCAAGTCAATTACCCGATCTGACCCAATTGAGCATGCCTTTTATATGCTGAAGAGAAAACTGAAGGGGACTAGCTCCCAAAACAAGCATAAGCTAAAGATGGCTGCAATATAGGCCTGGGAGGGCATCATCAGAGAAGACACCCAGCAACTGGTGATGTCCATGAATCACAGACTTCAAGCAGTCATTGCACGCAAAGGATATGCAACAAAATACCAAACATGACTACTTTCATTTACATGACATTGCTGTGCCCCAAACATTATGGTGTCCTGAAATTGGGGGTCTATGTATAAACACTGTTGTAATTTCTACATGATGAAACCAAAATGCATAAAAATGGCCTTTATTAAAATCTGACTATGTGCACTTTAACCACATGTGATTTCTTCTATTACAAATCTCAAATTGTGGAGTACAGAGGCAAATAAATAAAAGATGGGTCTTTTTCCCAAACATTACGGAGGGCACTGTACATTTTCTTGCATTTTGAAGAATGAGAGGTGTTCTCATTGAAGCTGATAACATTTTTCACAGGGCTCCATTGGGCATATGCCGAGAAGATGTTGCCCCAGCTGAAGAGTCTAGAACTATGGTCACAACGTCTGAGAAATGTGTATTTTGGAATCAGAGGAATAGTATCTTCACTCAAAGAATGATGAATCTTTGGAATTCTCTACCTGGCCAACTGTGGAGGCAAAGTCATTGAGATAATTCAAAATAAAGATTGACAGATTTCTGGATAATAAGGGAACTAAGACACAGGAAAATAAGAACTGAGGTAAAAATTCAGCCATGATCGATGAATTGATGAATGGCAGAGCAGGCTCCTATGGCCAAATAGTGTAATCCAGTTCCTATTTATTGACCTCTTCACGTTTCCTTTGATTGTTTCCCATCTGCATGTGAGTAAATTCAAGAGGGGTATTGTGGTTCTCTGGCCTGTGTAATTCCTTTTATGTTTTTTGATGTTTTATGAGCTACAATTTTCATACTCAGCTTCCTTATTCCCCTGACAGCCTTTGGCCTTCCTGCAGTTGCACTCAGCGGGGAAGAAACAGTAGTTGAAAGGAATACCAACCTATTGTCCGTGGATCGGACCTTGTGTGAATAGGACACCCACAGGAAGTTTATCCAGAACTGGGCATGGGACTGTCCCCATATACACACACTCCAAGACAAACACAACTGCTGCTATAAGATTATCAACACAGTGAAAGGGTGCCCCAGACCTATTATTATAGACATAAAATGCTGGAGTAACTCAGCTGGACAGGCAGCACCTCTGAAGAGAAGGAGTGGGTGATGTTTCGGGTGGGGACCCACCCTTCTTCAGACTCAGGGGAGAGGGAGACTAGAGATATGGAAAGGTGTGGTGTGAAAATTACAGATCAAAGCAGGTTGATCAAAGTAATGTAGAATGACTCATTGTTACCTGAGGGGAAAGGTGACAACGAAGCACACAATCAGTAAAATCTAATCAGGAGAACAGTGAAACTAGTCAGAGAACTAGGGTGGAGTAGGGATGGAGAGAGAGGGAAAGCAAGGGTTACTTGAAGTTAGAGAAAGCAATATTCATAATGCTGGGTTGCAGGCTGCCCAATCGAAATATGAGGAGCTGTTCATCCAACTTGCATTGGGCCTCACTCTGACAGTGCAGGAGGCCCAGGACAGTAAGGTCAGTACGGGAATGGGAGGGGATGTTAAAGTGTTTAGCAACCAGGAGATCACGTAGGCCTAGGCGGATTGAGCGGAGGTGTTCAGTGAAACGATCGCTGAGCATACGCTTAGTCTCACCGATATATAGGTGTCCACACCTAGAACAGGGATAACGGTAGACCTAATGGTCTTTCATTGCAAGATGTCCATGATTGGCACATTCCACAGTCCAGGATGACATTAAAGGATGTTTAAGAAGGAACTGCAGATGCTAGAACATCGACGGTACACAAAAATGCTGGAGAAACTCAGCAGGTGCAGCAGCATCTATGGAGCGAAGGAGATAGGCAACGTTTCAGGCCGAAACCCTTCTTCAGACTGATAGGGGGTGGCGGGGAGAAGGAAGGAAAAAGGAGGAGGAGGAGCCCGAGGGCTAAGGAAGGGGAGGAGACAGCAAGGGCAATTACAGGTGCTCTGGCTGCGATATCCAACTCATCGTTCGAGGATGCACTGAAGTTAGGTGCAGCTGCCACAGACTCCCTGGGGATGAGCCACAGTTTAAAGCCCTGCTCCCACTGGACAGAGGGACTGCAACACGAGTTTGAGAAATATCTCAGACTACTTGTATAAGGATTGAGTGTAGAGAAAAACCCTACATCAAGCAAATGTAACAGAATAATTAGACTTCTACCAAGAATGGCAACAGAGTAGTACTATATTGTATATTAGCAAATGTTGTGAAGAAATAATATCTTTGGAAAATACGTATTAGATCCTTGCTCAAAAGCTGGTAGCCGTGAAAAGATTACTGACTGAAGTTGGTTTGCAATTTTTGCTATTGTTTTGTTAATGGATGGACGTCCGGTGCAACAGAACCAGATGACGGCGTTATCCTATGATTGATCATGCAATATAACCTTTGGGTTAACCCTGTACCTTGAGGATGATTGCACAGACACAGACTGATATCAGTCTAAGGTTTCGTAAAATTGATTAGGAAGTATTGAAAGCACAAAGGACATGCACCTAGGTGGTGGCTATAATGACCGCAAGCTGTCAGAATGTGCTTCGTAGCCAATGAAGTGCTTGGAAAATGTATTGGAGAAAGAATATTGCTCTTTATCACAGGAGTAATTGTAATCTGGACTGAAAATCCTCAGGTAGAAATTGCCTTTAGTCACATGTGATAAATGTACAATATAGAAAGAAGTCAATGCATATTGCAGTAGATCAGGAACCCATTGAATCTAATCAGCATATATTTTGGAAAAGGAATATAATGTGCCGCAGCTGTTATATTAGCTCTGATTATTTTTGTGCGTGATAGGGGGTAGTAGGGAGAAGAGATTAAGTGACAAAAGGAATGGTATTATAAAGCTGATAGTGCAGAAAAAGAAAATAGATGGATCTAGACAAAGTGCTCATGAGAATAGGAAAATCATTACCAGTATCTGCCATCCAAATAAACATGTGTTACAATAGAAAATAGAAGTAGGAATAGGCCATCAGTCTTTCAAATACCTAGATTCCTCTGCACTCAATCCATTTGTAGCCTCTGTCAATTTAGATAATAGTCTGTCTACAATTCCTCTGACTGAAGTGTCTAGCCTCACAGTTCCCCATTGCATAACCCGTTGCATACTCCAAATACCCTCAGTTCAGTATGCCTTCATACTTATTTTCATGTTATCAACAAACCTTACACTCATCTCCCTCCTCCATGTTGTTAACATAGACAGCAAATAGCTGAGGCCTAAGAACTGATCCTTGGGGCACTCCACTGGTTACATCTTTCCAGTCAGAAATATTCTTGTTTATTCCACCTGTCTGCCATCTATGTGGCAACCAGTTGATCCAGGTTAACACACGTTCCGTAATACCTTGAGCTTGGGGAGGATGGGGAGAGAACATTCAGAGGTGTGTGTGTGTGAGTGGGGTGGGGTGGGGAGGGGGGGGGGAGGCTGAACAGTAGGGGCGGAAGGGGAAGTGTGGTTAGTCAGTTAGGCAACTTCGTTGGCATGAAGTTGGCTCGATGGGCCTGTTTCCGTACTGGCTAGCTCTATGACTAGGCTGTGCTTGCCAATCACAATTTTGCCTCCTCTACATATAGAGCCATGAATGTAAATTGATGATCACTTTACTGTAGGATTTGTGGGGAAGGATGGTAGTTTGGCATCAGGCACTGAAGGGCAAGATCCTGTGCAACTGCCTCTCAAACATATAGTGGGAGCATTGTATAAGGCGGAAGAGAATGCATAGATAGAGGTAGAATGAACGTACAGAAGGACATTCACAAATTGCATTTTCCATATAGTATGAATATTGAATATTTTGAAATAAAAAAATTGATGACCACTTTGCTGAATATTTGTAGCAGCTTCTGTTCCACTGCATAAATGTTCTGTTTGAATGTATTACCTAGTGTCTGATGATTGTTGCAAGAATAAGAAAAGGTTGTTATAAGATATTTTCATCAGCCAAACAATCAAAAATATAGAGAACAAGATATCATATTTCAGCTTCCAGCAACTTTTGGTTTTATTTCAAGGTTCATCTGCAGTTTGTTTTTTTCATTTTTGACTGCTACTGCTGCTCCATGGAATAGCGGGATATGGACATCTCATATAATCTCCTGCAATGCGACAAGTCTCTGGGTTTAATCCAAGGACTGCACTGATTTAACCTGTTTTAACTGATGCCAGTCAAATGTATTTTCTCCCACTTCACTCCCCCCAAATAGTGATCAATATTCCTACCAAGTGACCAATATACCAAGAAGTGATTATCTATTTAGAAAAACTGGGACACCTGGACAGTTCTAGTTCAATATCCCGCTGATACTTACTGAAAAGCCTTAGAAGGGTTACAGAATTTTTAAAAGTCAGAAATAAAATAAAAGATTTTCGGATGCAGCATCTTTCGTGACCTCAGGCCCTCATCAAGAGTTCCCACTTAGTGCTTTTGAAGAGTCTATTTAGGGTTGGGAAACACCAATTTGCCTGAAGCAAATTTCCCACAAACAACATAAGGATATACGTTGAGATTATCTGCATTTGTGATGGTGGTTTTTGTGTTTAGTATTGGCTAGGTCATTGGGAAGAAATCCTCTGTCCTTCCTTGAATTATGCACAGAATACATTACATTCACCTTCCGAGGCAGATGTAGCCTTGGTTTAATGTTTCATCTGAAAGGCGGCATCTTGGATGCTGCAGTACTCCTTGTGGCTGTGTTTTGTACCCAATCAGCCGGAGAATGACTTGAACAAATACATTTCTGATCCAGAGACAAGGATAGAACTCCAATTTATGACTGACAACATTAAAAAAAAACTGCAAGGAAATCATAATGATTTCACTTAAAAATGCTTTTAACACCACTTTAATTATGTAAAACAGAGCAAACACTGGGAATTAGTTTAGCAGCTGAACCACATGGGAATAGCATGATGAGGCAGCACAGTGATAGCACCAAGGTGTAATGGATCAAGGGGCACAGAACCTCTCATCATGCTGCTGAGTTCCCAGCACTGGGTGCATTGGTGTGGGAAAACCCAAACACAGGTCAGCTTGAAATTAATTGAAATGTGCACTTCTAATAACCGGCTGGGAGATAAGGGTCTGGAAGCAGATCACCCTTAGGACAAATGTTGTTAATCAAAAGCAAAGGCAACTTCATGTCTAAGTAACTGTAGCCTGTAATTCCCAAATTACTGCATACAATGTAGTAACTGTTGTGGTTACAATGACAGTAAATTCCCGCAAACCTGAATTTGAAGATGACAGAATAATCTGTTGGATGAGGGCTAATATTAGTCAGGATATCAAGGAGATTGTCTGCTTTTCTTGGGTGTAGAACATGTAATCCTTTATACTCCGTTAAAATGCCAGACAATGCATCTAAAAGATGACATCTTTAACAGCTCTATGCTCCATCAGTGATGCACTGGATATGTCACTTCCATTTTTGTGCTTAAGTCGCAGGAACATGTTATGTTAAAAAGGACATGAATATAGGTGTGTGCACTTGACAGCTTTCCCAATAGTTTCAATGCATTTATTGTGAAAGCTGATGACCCACAGAAATCATCAAGATTAAGGTCTGCTGACCAAAGTTGTGTTAATACCTGCAATTTTGAACTTGAGATTTTCTGTATGAGCAGGATTTCATGCTCACTGATGAATGGTGTCAACTAGAGAACCTGAGACTAACAAAGATATACCTATTATGAGTTATGTATTTTGGAGAAGAAAGGGAAGGGAGAAAAATAACCAAAAATAACAAAAAGAAAACTATAGTCAGGATATTAGTCAGATATAGCACTTAAGGTTAACGGAATCAGGGGATATGAGGAGAAAGCAGGAACGGGGTAGTGATTTTGGATGATCAGCCATGATCATATTAACTGGCAGTGCTGGCTCAAAGGGCCGAATGGCCTACTCCTGCACCTATTTTCTAGGTTTCTATGATATCCACATTTGGCACTGAGAATTGACTCACCATATTCTTTTACATAAACATACTATATTCATATATACAATAACACCATCAGAATATGTCATTATTCCCGGGATACTGCCTGACCCGCTGAGTTACTACAGCACTTTGTGTCTTTTTTTTTGCAAACCAGCATCTGAAGTTCCTTGTTACTACCCTTTCACTATATTGATGGTTTGCTAAGAAAAGTTGATATTTGCCTCAGTATGTGCCTTTGGGAACAGCTCACATAGCACAAAGTCTAAGTCACTTTGCTGCTTTAAATGAACTTCAACGAAGACCTTTACAGACCTTCTTGGCAAACACACAGTGTCACCCTGTAGTGAATCAGGTCAAAGCAAATATCATGAAGGATAAATCTCTTCCAACACAATTAGCTCATCAGGAAAAACTTTAACATGAAGAGAACAAACTATTGTTCATCAAGTGATGGGCTAAGTTTTCACTTGCATGGCAATTCACTTGTTTTATGGGCTAACAACAGACAAAGTTTGATTTTTGCAAACTATTGTTTCAATAATGTGGCATAAATACAAAGAAAGGACATTTGCTGGAATTATGTAGAGGAAAGCCTGATTGAGCTAAGCGTTTTGGAAAGTTATACTTACTTGTGTGTCAAGAAGAGTAAGAAACAAACCCGCAGAGCAATACAATAAGAACATAAGAGGGTAGGTAATCTCCCTGGCCTCATGTCCTCCCCTTTACACTACATGACATTTGAAGAATAATGAAAGATATAAAATAAATTTTATTAAATTATTAAATCACATGAATTAGGCCATTCAATCGACAATGACATTGAAAGATTAGTCCACTTAGTGATGCACCCTTTATTTTTTAATCTTGTGGTCACCTTTCCAATTAATTTTTCAATTTCATTTTGAAAGTTCCTTTAAAAATGTTTCCACCAGCTTTTCAGGTAACACATTTTCGATCACAAACAACTGACAAAAAAGAAATTCTCATCATACCTCAGAAATTCAAGACAATCATCTTGAACAGCGCATTTTCTCACATTCGAAAAACATGACAACCTGACAACATGACCCAAAGAGTCAAAATCACCGATCAAGTCATGTCATAATTGAACTAAATCAGTCGTTAAATCAAGTTTATTGTCATTGTACGGTGAGGTACAGGTATAATAAAAATCTTGCTTGCAGCTACATCACAGGCACACACTCAGATGACACAGAAAAACAGAATTTATAAATAAAACATATATGTGTTACAAGTTAATAGCAGTGCAAGAAACGGTTCGTCGCTTACTGTTGCCAAAGTAAGATTAGTGTAGACACATAAAGTTGGAGTAACTCAGCGGGACAGGCAGCATGTCTGGAGAGAAGGAATGGGTAGCGTTTAGGGTCGAAACCCTTCTACAGACTGGTTAGGGATAAGTGAAATGAGAGATATAGTGGGTGATGTGGAAAGATAATAACAATGAATGAAAGATATGTAAAAAAGTAACGATGATAAAGGAAACAGGCCATTGTAAGCTGTTTGTGGGGTGAAAATGAGAAGCTAGTGCGACTTGGGTGGGGGAGGGATAGAGAGGGAGGGAATGCCGGGGATACCTGAAGTGAGAGAAATCAATATGCATACAACTGGGTGTAAGCTGCCCAAGCGAAATATGAGATGCTCTTACTGCAATTTGCATTTAACCTCACACTGACAATGGAGGAGACCGAGGACAGAAAGGTCTGTGTAGGAATGGGAAGGAGAATTAAAGTGTCCTGCAACCCGGATATCAGGTTGGTTCAGGCGGGCTTTGCGAAGGTGTCCGCAAAACGATCGCCCAGTCTGTGTTTGGTCTCGCCGATGTATACGAGTCCACATCTTGAACAATGGATACAGTAGATGAGGTTGGAGGAGGTGCAAGTGAACCTCTGCCTAACCTGAAAGGACTGTCGGGGTCCCTGAACAAAGTTGAGAGAGGAGGTATAGCGACAGGTGTTGCATCTTCTACGGTTGCAGAGGAAGGTACATGGGGAGGGAGTGGTTTGGGTGGGAAGGGATGAGTTAACCAGGGAGTTGCGGAGGGATCGGTCTCTGCAGAAGGCGGAAAGGGATGGAGATGGGAAATGTGCCTAGTGGTGGCAGTGGAGGTGGCGGAAATTTCGGAGGATTATGTATTGTATGCGACAACTGATGGGGTGTAAGGTAAGGACTAGGGGGACTGTTGCGACTAGGGGGAGGGGGAGCAAGGGCGGAGCTGCAGGGTACCAAGGAGACACGTGTGAGGGCCTCGTCTATGATGGGAGAGAGGGGACCCCCGTTCCCTAAAGATTAGTGTAGTGCACGTTGTTTCAAAATCATGAGAGTTGTAGGAAAGTAGTTGTTCCTGAACCTAGTGATGTGGCATTTCAGGCGTCTGTACCTCCTGCTCAATGGCACCAGCGAGAAGAGGGCATGGCACAGATGGTGAGGTTCACCCTCTTGAAGAACGCTCTGATGTTGGTCTCAGAGACTGAGATCACAGGGTCATCAGGGGCTGATGGCCCACGTAGGGTTGTCATCGTTTTCACTATCGAAGAATGCATAAAAAGTATGCTCATCCGGAAGTATTGTGTCTTTGCCACTTATGTTGCCCGGTTTTGCCATGAGGGAAGTGCCACAGCTATCAAGCTTTTGTCAGTGACTTAGTTCTTATCCGTCTCTTTGTGCTTGCAATGATAGCTAGACTTTTTGTCTGACTTGATCAACTAGACCCAATCATCACAGATGTCTTTAGACTTTAGAGAAACAGTGCAGAAACAGACCCTTCGGCCCACTGATTCCACGCCAACCAGCAATCACCCCGTACACTCCACTGTCCTACACACTAGGGACAATTTACAGTTTTTGTTAACAGAAGCCAATGAATCTATACATCTGTACATCTTTGGAGTGTGGGAGGAAACCCACATGGCCACAGGGAGACGTATAAACTCCGTATACACAACACCCGCAGTCAGGATCGAACCCAGGTCTCTGGCACTGTAAGGCAGCAACTCTACCTCTGTGCCACACTGTGCCGCATCAGAGATCTGGTTTTAATCTCCACAACATACATGTAGCAGAATAGAATTCTTGGGAGTTCATTCGTGGTCATCAGCTACAGCTGGTGCCACTTTATGTGCTTTCAACTGGATCCTGCTACATTAATACTAATTCGAAAAACTTTTATCTGCTTTCAATTTATCTTTTCTTTGGACCCACTTTTAAAGACAACTCAGGGGGTTTTAAATACATGGGCGCCAGTGAAAGGAAAATACACGTTTATAAGGCATCGTTCATCACCTCAGGGCATTACAGCATGCTTTACTGCCAATGAAGTACTTCTGAAGTTTATTCTGTGCTATCATTTATGAAATATAATGGCCAATTTGTGCACAGCATGCTCTCACAAAACGCAATACAATAAAGACAAGTTCACATTTTTTCAATGATATTGGAGAAATATTCATTGGGACACTCCTTGTTTTTCTTTGAAATACTGCAAAGAGATCTTTTAGATTAATTACAAGACCTGGCATAACCTCAACACCTTGTCCGAAAAGATGTCACCTCTGACAGTACAACAGTCCCTCAGCAGTGTTATAATGAGTCATCTTAGACAATGTGCTCATCTCTGGGGTCTGAAACCGGCACATGAGTGTGTTTCCCCCAAACCACAGATGCCAGGTGGCAAATAAAACAGTACAGAGAAGAGCCACCCTCCCGAAAAGGCATTCATATGGACACAATGACACCAAAGAAAGAAGCTCATTCAATAGGGACATGATGACAAGACAATCAGATACGAGGTAAATACTCGTGAAAACAGTCTAAAACCGAAGTAGACCCAAGGACTAACAATCTAGACTGTATGAGTTACTTACTTCAACATATTGAGAAGCAAACACGAGGGTGCTATTTCCTCCGTATTGAAATGGGAAATACTTTTCCTAAATCAATCTCCTGGAATCATGTCACTTATCCCTAAGTAATAACATTCAAGGCATGGATGAGCAAGACAATTATTGTTATTATGAAGAATTCATACACAAAAGTTTCAATGGATTAAAATAATTACATTTCCTTTCTACATTCCAAAAGCGGAAAAAGTGAACCAAGCTACAATCTAAAAGTCTTACCCTAATACCATCTCTTCATAGAATCTGGATTTCCCATGAACACATTTGATCATCAGCAACTTGTGCCTGAACACATGAACTTATTCAAAAAGGCAAATTAACCCTCACGGAATAATAGAATACTATTAATTTATTCTAGAAAAGGTTACATCCCAAGTGAGCTACAAAGATGTTCAAGGCAAACCAACTTCACAAAATCCTACGCAAAGTACAGGTGTACACTTTAAAAAGATGGGAATTCTGTATAAAATTTAGTTCATGAAGATTGCCAATCGATGGAAAATGGCAGGTTGAATTGAGAGTACGAGAAGGAAATCCTAATAGGCATTGGTGCACTGAAGTTTGGACTTGTATTGATTATATGTCTAATGCTAACCAACAAGACATCCACCTGAGACCAGAGACAAAGTAAAGAAAATAAGCTACAATTTTGTACTCCACCATCTGGAATATAGAAACATAGAAACATAGAAAATAGGTGCAGGAGTAGGCCATTCGGCCCTTTGTGCCTGCACCGCCATTCAATATGATCATGGCTGATCATCCAACTCAGTATCCCATACCTGCCTTCTCTCCATACCCCCTGATCCATTTAGCCACAAGGGCCACATCTAACTCCCTCTTAAATATAGCCACTGAACTGGCCTCAACTATCTTCTGTGGCAGAGAGTTCCAGAGATTCACCACTCTCTGTGTGAAAAAGGTTTTTCTCATCTCGGTCCTAAAGGATTTCCCCTCTATCCTTAAGCTGTGACCCCTTGTCCTGGACTTCCCCAACATCGGGAACAATCTTCCTGCATCTAGCCTGTCCAACCCCTTAAGAATTTTGTAAGTTTCTATAAGATCCCCCCTCAATCTCCTAAATTCTAGCGAGTACAAGCCGAGTCTATCCAGTCTTTCTTCATATGAATGTCCTGACATCCCAGGAATCAGTCTGGTGAACCTTCTCTGCACTCCCTCTATGCCAATAATGTCCTTCCTCAGATTTGGAGACCAAAACTGTGCGCAATACTCCAGGAATAGAACTTGAAAAAAAAAGTAAAGTAAGTAAAGTATCCTTTATTGTCATTCAAACTTTTCGGTCTGAACGAAATTTCATGCCTTGCAGTCATAACATAGAATAAAATAACAAAACACACAATAAACACAGATTTAACATCCACCACAGTGAGTCTACCAGGCCCTCCTCACTGTGATGGAAGGCAAAAAGTCTTAAAGTCCTTGTCTCTTCCCTCCTTGTTCTCCCTCTGTGTTGAGGCGATCCAGGCTTCCGTTGTTGTGACCCCGCTGGGTGATGGTAAGTAAGTCCCGCGGCTGAATACGAGCTCCGCGAACGGGCCGGTTCAAACTCCACGACCCGGGGTGGACGAAGCTGCAGAAGCTGCCGCCCTCCAGTCCAGCGGACGAAGCTGTTGTTGCGGGAGCTCCAGGGAACTGGTCACCAACCTGGGACCTGTGAGCTCCCGACGTTGTCGTCCACTGGGCCCGCGGCCGAGTCCACTGGGCCCGCGGCCAAGCCTCCGAGGCTCCGAAGTCGGGTCGCCGCCACCGCAACGCCACCACAGCCCAGAAGTCGTCCAGCCCCACGTTGGTAAGTCCTGGCTCTGCCTCCGGAGCCTCGAGGTCGGTCCCAGTTGGAGGCCGCCAGCTCCGCCATTAGGGCCTCAGCGCAGACAGAGACGGAGATGGAGATACGACAAGAAAGGGTCGCATCCCCCCCCGAAGGAAGAGACTAAAAACAAGTTTCTCCCACCCCCCCCACACATACACAACTAAAATAAACTGAAATAAACTAAAACAAGACAAAGTAAACAACAACAAAAAAGACAAACGGACTGCAGGCGAGCCGCAGCTGCAGGGCAGCGCCGCCAATTCCGAACAAATAACCTTCTGATACTGATGCAAGAGCCATTGCTGATGTCTTAAAGAACATTTCACGAGTAACAGGGAGTAGGGAGAGATTGTTCAAATAAAGTAAGAATTGATCTGTATAGATTGATCTGTTGTTAAAGCCCTGTCCCACTGTACGAGTTCATTCAAGTGCTCTTCCGAGTTTTAAAAAAAATCAAACTCGTGGTAAGCACGTTGAATGTACGTAGCGGGTACGTCGGAGCTCAGGGACGTCTCTTAGCGGCTCGTAACGCTAACGGCAGGTACTCGGGAAACGCGGTAAACTCGGGAAGACGCGTGAAGATTTTTCAACATGATTTTTCAACAGAGCCCCGAGTACTGACGAGCGAACATTACCGTAAATTTCCGAGTTCGTATCAGGGCAAACTCGGGAGAACTCTTTGAATGAACTCGTACAGTGGGACAGGGCTTAATTGAACAACAAAAGGATTGGATTCTCACGAGAGAAGTCTAAGGGATATTGTTACAATCATTTAAGTATCAACTGACTGTTTAAATTGGGTGGGAGTTTGTGCATGGATCAAATAACTCCCTCATCTGTAGCGACTGTACTCTTCTAGATAAATGTGTTCAAGAGCAAACTAGATTAGGAATAATATTGATCTTATGATAGTGGGGCAATACCAATATTTCTGCATCAGTGCTACACCAATTTGCTTCCAACTTTATTTTAATGGCAACATATTCTCACACAAGGAGTTTTACTAACACAAAGCCAGGCGCATGACCAATTGTAAAAAGTTGATTTCTTTGCTCAAAAACAAATGATTAATAAAATACTATTGCAATTTTATCATATCCCCCTCCTTATTTGCAGGCAATGCCTACTGAAGAGGCTTCAACATTATGTCATTATGTATTACATTCAGCAGCTTTGGCCATTGATCTCTACATTTGGCAGCTATTGTTAGAAGATTCAAGTCCATCTTACGTACTGAATCACACTTGGGTTTAATATATTGCATGCTGTCTCCCCTATAGAACCTTATATACCCCAAATAAACTGATTGTCTTCCAAATAAGGAAGCAACAATTATTAGAGCTTGAAAGCTCAAACATCTGAGTTTAAGAACAGCTTCTGCCCTACTATCAAACTGTGTAGGGAGAAACTGCAGATGCTGGTTTAAATCGAACATAGACACAAAATACTGGAGTAACTCAGCAGGACAGGCAGCATCTCTGGAGAGAAGGATTGGGTGGGAGTTTCTGGTCTGAAGAAGGGTCTCGACATGAAACGTCACCCATTCCTTCTCTCCAGAGATGCTGCCTGTCCCGCTGAGTTACTCCAGCATTTTGTGTCTATCCTGAATCAAGCACCTCTTTCACATCCCATGAGAGGATCCCCTCCCCCTTCCCAGTTCTCCCACTAGTCTTACTGTCTCCTACAACATTCTATCCTTGTCCCGCCCCTCCCCTGACATCAGTCTGAAGAAGGGTCTCGACCCGAAACATCACCCATTCCTTCTCTCCAGAGATGCTGCCTGTCCCGCTGAGTTACTGCGGCATTTTGTGGTAGAAATGAGAGGATGTGTTGCCACATACTCTTATTCTCAACTCCACCTCATTCAGTTATTCCATTATTGCATCCTAAAATTCTTCTGTGCTACTCAGAATCAGCATTATAATCTTGCTCCATTCTGCTGTTTTAAACTCGCCATTGTATTTATCATTATTGTAAGTTACTGTTTCATAGAAACATAGAAACATAGAAAATATTTGCAGGAGGAGGCCATTCGGCCCTTCGAGCCAGCACCGCCATTCATTGTGATCATGGCTGATCGTCCCCTATCAATAACCTGTGCCTGCCTTCTCCCCATATCCCTTGACTCCACTAGCCCCTAGAGCTCTATCTAACTCTCTCTTAAATCCATCCAATGATTTGGCCTCCACTGCTCTCTGTGGCAGGGAATTCCATACATTCACAACTCTCAGGGTGAAAACGTTTTTTCTCACCTCAGTCTTAAATGATCTCCCCTTTATTCTAAGACTGTGGCCCCTGGTTCTGGACTCACCCAACATTGGGAACATTTTTCCTGCATCTAGCTTGTCCAGTCCTTTTATAATTTTATATGTTTCTATAAGATCCCCCTCATCCTTCTCAACTCCAGTGAATACAAGCCTAGTCTTTTCAATCTTTCCTCATATGACAGTCCCACCATCCCAGGGATCAATCTCGTGAACCTACGCTGCGTTTCCTCTGCGAGCTTTATGTGAACAAGAAATTTCATTGCACCCTGGTGTATATGAAGATAAAATAATTAAATTTAATACAATGAGGTAGCAATCTGATATTATTGGCACTGCCAGAGACAATGAATTAGCTAATTTGAAGTGCCTTCTACTTGGCTTTCTGAGCAAAGAACAAACTGCTAGAGGAACTCAGAAAAGGAACAGCCAACCATTTCCCTCCAAGATGCTGCCTTTGAGTTCCTCCAGCAGTTGTTTTTTTTGCTGAAGATGTCAGCATCTGCAATTTCTTTTGGATTTTGCGTTTTTCTTTTTATTGAATCATGACATTAAAATGCACTACTGTATCAAAATGCAGACAGACAGACAGACAGACAGACAGACAGACAGACAGACAGACAGACAGACAGACAGACAGACAACTAAATGGGCCGATAAATAAACAAATAAATAAATAAATAGATACATTGATGGTCAGATAGATAGCTGGCTGTCCTGCTGAGTTACTCCAGCATTTTGTGTCTAACTGCAGATACTCATCCAGGTACCCCAATAATATCTCCCACACCACAGAGGCCAGTTTCTATTTTTTCCACAAAATATGGAAAGTTTGAGTGATAAGGAGTTATGTGGGCCGCTGGATAGGGTGGATCTTTTTGCCCAGGAGCATTGGAGGTTGAAAGGGCCGAATGGCCTACTCCTGCACCTATTTTCTATGTTTCTATCTAAAGGTAGAGGTTTATAAAATCATGAAGGGCATAGAAAATATAAATTGCCACAACCTTTAGCCCAGGTTAGTGGTGTCTAAAACTAGATGGTATAGCTTTAAAATGAGGGAAAATGTGGAAAAGAACCCGAGGGGCAAATTTTTTCCACAAAAAATATGATGCATCCATGGAACGAGCTGCCAGTGGAAGCAGTGGAGGAGGGTACAATTCCATAATTTAAAGGACACATGGAGAGGAACGGTTTGGTGGGATATGGGCCAGGTGCAGCAAGTGGCATTAGTTCACAACATGGTTGTCATAAATAAGTTGGGACAAAGGACTTGCTTCTGTGTTATATGGTCTACCACACAACCTCAACCTGCTGGAAAATACAAGGTGGTAGACATATTTAAGGATTTGTGTAAAATTCGATGGTCACCACAGACTCAATGGCCCTCTCTCTCTCCCCCTCTCTCCCTCTCTCTCCCTCCCTCTCTAACCAGAGGGTGAGATGCAAGAGGCATGAATTATTTGTGTACGTTTTATGTTGTTGTATAAATGACTGAGGTACTGATGATGACCATGGGACTTGGAAGAGGAGAAATGCTTGGAAACAGGACTGGAATATATCTGGCACCATGGCACACTACTCCAACAAAACTCGCTGCTAGGCAGAGAGAGAGAGAATATTGGGGAATAACGGAGTTTTAGAAAGAATGTACTTTTAAGTACTATAATGTATTGCAATGAATTACAGCAAAGAACAAAGCTTATGCAAGTTATCTGCAAATGATGACAAGTTCATGATGCTAATCTACTGAAAGAAAAGCTAGACTCAATATATCTCTAGTTTTAAATCTGTGTGTTTTATTACTAACAAACAATTCGACTATCAGTTTCCTAAATCAATATAATGCAGCCACTATAAACTATTTACCCACAAACATATGACACTATGATCTTACAGGATAAAGACAAGAAATTGTATGGGACATCCTCCAGTTCAATGAAACACTGTTGATATAATCTGTACATGATGCACCATCCAAAAATCATACTGCCTTCATGCAGTGACCTGGGTCCTGCTACTTGGGTCAGAAATAAATGTTTCTGTGTGGTCTTCACTACACTAACCTCACTATCTCACTAGATTCCCATGCAGCCCACATTTAGCTGGAGCCACACATCCTACTCCCATCCATAATCAGTTTACAGCACAGTAAAGCTAAAATGCTCAACATCTAGATGGCTTTCAATGATCACAACCTGTCCGCTACCAAGAACAACTTAATCTGCCACATCACCATCATCACCAGACAGACGGAGTGCAAAGATATGAAGATCATCCAACGGGCAGAGACAATTCACAACGTATTATATTAAGTTCATAAACCTATGCAAGAATCTCAGGCTGTTCCAAAAGAGCAAAAGACCCAAAACTCACTCACACTAATCTCCAGACAGCAAACTCAGTCTCTTTAGTTCTCATCTACAAAGATACTGATTGAAGGGGTGGTAATGACTTAACAGCAAAGTGGGGTGGGAGATTGCAACCTTCACGTGGTCCGCCCTGTTTCGACAAATGCAATCAACCCGGCGTGCACAATCAAATAGAACAAGTTGTCCGACAACTTTAGGCTGTGCACGCCATACGCAAGAAGAAGAAGAACAGCGAAGTGAAAAAGGAAGGGAGAGAAATACAGAGAGCTTCTCTCACTGCCCAGACATTAGTGGCACGTGTTGGTATAAGCTTGAGAAGGATGTTAGCTGAGAGCAAGTTACAACAGATTACAGACTCTATGTGCAAAGTTAACGTGCATCAGGGTAGGCTTGGGAGACAATTTTCATTGCTAGAGAAAAATGCAAGAAACGAAGACACCCATGGTGCAGGTTCCATTAATCCTACAGAGAATTAAAGAGAGTCAGACCTTGGATTTCAATTTTATGCTTTTTCAGGATATCCAGAGCCAATTAAATATGATTGAAGTGTATTTGGTGCTGCAATCTATAAAACACATTCACCAAATTGCTAACAGAAAGCTCTCACAAGTACCAATATGATGACCAGTAATCTGGTTTAAAGACGTAGACACAAAGATAACTCCCTGGTTCATATACCAAAATAGCGATGTGGAACCTTTTGCATAGGAAGGAACTGCTAGTATCAGTTTGTACCAAAGATAGATACAAAATGCTGGAGTAATTCAGCGTGACCCGCAAGCATTTTGTGTCTATCTTTGGAATCTTTTGCATCTACTTGAGGGAGCAGAAATTGACTCATTTAACATCTCATCCATAACATGTCCCCATTGTTCCGGCATATCTCCCCATGTATTACATGAGGTGTTCACCTCAAACCTATGACTCAAAAGGGGCTGCTGTACTAAGCCCTATGCACTATATGGGGATCCTCTGCTGAACCACATCTAACAGATTGATTGTCTGCTCGACTTAACAATGTAGTATGTTACATTTTAAGGAAAATGGTGGAAATACCCAGCAGGTGATGCAGCATCTGAGGAGAAAGAACGTCTCAATATTTCAGGTTGATGACCTTCCCGAAAACTGATGAATTTCCCAATGAAAGTTCATTCGACCTCAAATGTTTACACAGTTTAATCCTTCCACAGATGTTGCTTGACCTCCTGAGGATCTCCAACATTTGTTTTTAATTCAGATTCCCCATTTCTTCAGTTTTTGATGGCTTTATGAACTACGAAGCAGTTCTGAGCTGACAGAAAGGCAATAAATAATGATTAAATAGTCGGATCTATGATCTCAAAGGATTCAAATACTTGAAGAAAACTAAATTCTCCTTATTATTCCAATATTCAGTGCCATAAATGATCTCACATCCTTGAACTCAACAGAGCCCATTTCAATAATTAATAAAAAATAATCATGTGCATTATTAAGGTGATATGGCCTAATGATTACCACTATGATAATGGCTTCTGCTGCTGATAATAGACCTACAATTTATATCAGGAATATAGAAGGTACTGTAACTGATTCATAACATTTCACATTATTCTTGATACTTTACACAGTTAATCAACATTGACAGTACATACTTATGGTGCCTTGGGAACACTTTCCCCACAGTTTAGGTTCCTATTCTCTGCATTTTCCCCTCAAAAATTAAACTGGGAATTACAAAATATTGCTGCATCAGAGCTTCTGGCACATGCTTAAGGTTATGGGAAATATGAGAATGCCTATCGATGCTTCAATACATTTTTTTCCAAAAGGAAAGAAACCTAGAATTTGCCTTTCACAAACTCATGACATCCCAAAACGTTCCACAGCAGTGTGTATGTTCATTTGAAGTATAATCGTGGCTTTCAAGCATAAAACAATCGTCAATTTGAATACATATCCATAAACTATACCCTGGTAATGAACTTGCTTTCTTTTGCTCCAATTTCACCCTTTAACACCCATCTCTTTTCACCAAGTTTCACTTAAATCAGGTCTCTTTGTGACTTGTTGCCAAATTTTGTTCATTCATGCCTCTGGAAAACACTTGGGTAAATTCTAATATGTTAATAGTGTTATTTAAAATAAAGATACTGCTCATGATCCCTTTTGTTTAAGTGCTGTTGATTTAGACACAAATATTGGCCAAAGCAATGTGAAATTCACTGCTCTCTAAATTACGCCTTGGAGTTTTAAACGTGGCATTTGAGGTAAAATGCACATCTAATGGCATAATACTCCCTTAGTACTGCTTGAATCCCCAGAATGAAATTTGATGCTGTAATCATCTGAATCAGACTCAAAGCAGCCATCTTTTGGCTACCCGCACTGTATCTTGATGCAAGTAATAACAAAACAATATTTCACATGTCAATAATAGATTTATATTGGATAGGTCTAATCCTCTGGGTTTCCATTTCAGAATGGATTATCTAAGGGTGGAAATTATTTAGTCATGAATCAGTTGGGCAGTTCAAAAAGTATTGATGAAACCACAATTGCAAGTTTAACAAATTGTGATAGGGGCCTGCAGAAGAGCAGGAGATAGTCTTGCAATGCAGGTAAATAGGGAGCAGTGGATACAAGGAACCACAGATGCTGATTTACAAAAGAAGAGACAAAGTGCTGGAGTAACTCAGTGGGTCAGGCAGCATCTCTGGAGAACATGAATATGTGATGTTTTGGGTCAGACCCTATTCTTCAGGCTAGGTAGCAGCTGTAGTGAAATGATACATTTACAAATTAAGTTGAGGGACCTTGGAACACAACTCCGAAAAACAATGCAAATAAATAAGTCAACAGAATTTATGATTTTATACCCATACTATAAAGGTGAGAGCTACATGACCTGAAAAAACATTTAGAATATTGTACATTCTGGAAACACCCCACTACAAAAAAATGTTTTAATTGAAAAGGAAGAAGTACTTTTCAAGCCATCTTTAATATAGTAAAATGTCCGCTGTTCTTCATAGCAGGCTTATCAAACACAATTTTGACACACAAAAGATACTAAGGCAACTACCTAAAAGCTTGGACAAAGAAATAGACCTTTCCTTAAAGATTAAAGAGAAGCAGAAAATATGAATCGAATTCAACACCCTTGATAGATGAAGCCATAGTTGTCAACATCATGGAGCAATGAAAATTAGACCTACTCTAGATTAATCCAAAGAAGTGAAGATTGGAACAAGCTACAGAGATAGAAGTTGCGAGACTTCTGGCTCATCAGGAGCAAGAATGAGCAAATCATGATGCAATTCTCGAGGCGCGACAGAGTCCTTCACAAAATGCTGTGGCTGCGGTACGTACTCAGAAAATCTGAAGGCTCAGCTGACGGTGGAACCAGTCCGAAGGCTCGTCGGATGGCAGAACTCCCCCGAAGGCTCAGCAGACCGCGCGGTACCAAAGAGGGAGCCCCTGGAGACGTCGGAAGTGAAGAGCAAGGGCCAGTAGGAGGGTGAACCGGGGTAATGCCTCCAGCACCTTTAAGGTCGTCTGCGGGAGGCACCCACGAGACACAAACATTGCAGGGCGAGAAGAGGGACGCAGTTCGTGGGCCGATCCGATCGTAGGAGATGGAGGAAGGCCCTGGAGGAGCCTGGGGTTTATTAGGATTGGGAACTGTTCCCGTAGATCAAGCATGTGAGCAGACCAGACTCTGGACTTCGGAAAAGGCGCCAAAGCATGGCGGCGTCTACATGTGTAAATATGCAAAAATAATTTCACCGTGCAATTACACAAATAAAGCACCATTAAACCTTGAAGTCAGCACATAGGTGATAAAGGTAGTCACAAACCACTGGAGTAACTCAGCGGGACAGGCAGCATCTCTGGAGAGAAGGATTGGGTGATGTTTCATGTCGAGACCCTTCTTCAGACTGATGTCAGGGGAGTGCGCGGGGCAGAGATAACATGTTGTCAGAGAGAGTGTGACTGGTGGGAGAACTGGGAAGGGGGAGGGAATGGAGAGAGAGGGAAAGCAAGTGCTATTTGAAGTTGGAGAAGTCAATGTTCATACCACTGGGATGTAAGCTACCAAAGCAAAATATGAGGTGCTGTCCCTCCAATTTGCTCTGGGCCTCAATCTGACAATGGAGGAGGCCCAGGACAGAAAGGTCAGACTGGGAATGGGAGGGGGGTTTAAAGTGTTGAGCAACCAGGAGATCACATAGGTTAAGGCGGACTGAGTGAAGGCGTTCAACATAAACGATCGCCGAGCCTGCGCTTGGTCTCGCCAATGTACAGAAGTTGACACCTGGAACAGCAGATACAGTAGATGAGGTTGGAGGAGGTACAAGTGAACCTCTGCCTCACCTGTCGGGGTCCTTGGCTGGAGTCGAGGAGGGAGGTAAAGGGACAGGTGTTGCATCTCCTGCGGTTGCAGGGGAAAATACCTGGAGTGGGGGTGGTCTGGGTGAGAAGGGACGAGTTGACCAGGGAGTTGCGGAGGGAACGGTCTCTGCGGAAAGCAGAAAGGGATGGAGATGGGAAGATGTGGCCAGTAGTGGGATCCCTTTGGAGTTGGCGAAAGTGTTGGAGGATTATATGCTGTATAAATTGGAGAAACAGCACCTCATATTTCGTTTAGGTAGCTAACACCCCAGCGGTGTGAACGATGACTTCTCTAACTTCAAATTGCCCTGGTCTTCCCTCTCTCTCCACCCCGTCCCCCTTCCCAGTTCTCCCACCAGTCTTACTGTCTCCGACTACATTCTATCTTTGTCCCGCCCACCCCCCTGACATCAGTCTGAAGAAGGGTCTCAACCTAAAACGTCGCCCATTCCTTCTCTCCAGAGATACTGCCTGTCCCGCTGAGTTACTCCACCAGTTTGTGTCTACTATTGATTTAAACCAGCATCTGCAATTCTTTCCTCTAGGTGACAAATGAAGTTTTGGCAGAATTCAAAATTTATAGAGACATCATATCGTCCACATGACAACTGGAATAGTCATGAATTCATGAGCAGTTTTGAAGGGATGAGGACTGTCGATAAGAAAAGTAATTCTAGTAATTAGCAAATCCTCTATTGGAACCTGCCGCGATAATATATGTAGCTTTAACAAATAATTGTTTTCAGTAAAATTGACAATTTATTAACTCTTCTATGCAAGAGACTGTTTTAAGTGACTGTTGAGCATTATCTGGTAAAATAGCCAGGATTTGTTAAGTTTATACATAGTGAAAGGGGGTTAAAAATGACAGGTGATATGTGCAATTTCTGATCCATCTAAATTAATTCATTCCCTGTCCAATCATCATAGTCATGTAATAACATGTCATACTCGTCATAATTCAAACCAGCTTACTCACTTAACACCACAGGTTTTTTGATTAGTGTTGAAATCCCAGATGAGCCACACTAATGCTAAGTAATTCTTATCAATCTCCTATTATACCACAGACTGTGCAATTGAATACAGGGTCTCTGATGAGTCACATCAATGCTGACAAGGGCCTGCTAAAATCACAGGAGTCAGAATGCAGCCAGTGAAAGACCATTGCTTGGAGATAGTCTTGTTTACTATAAAAGAAGATGAAGCAACAAAGACCAAGCCTGATTTCTCCAATGTTGCTTTAAAGGAGTGCTGATGTCAGGTAAATGGTGTCATGAGATAAAGTAATCGCATATCTCCTCTGGCTTTGTCTTTAACTTTACATTGGAGGCAATTAAAAAGAGATTCGTGAGGCAATTTCCTGGGATGAGGGGGTTATCCCAGAGACAGATAGATTCTTGATTAGTACAAGTGTCAGAGGTTATGGGGAAAAGGCAGGAGAATGGAGTTAGGAGGGCGAGATAGATCAGCCATGATTGAATGACGGAGTAGACTTGATGGGCCGAATGGCCTAATTCTACTCCTATTCTTTATGACCTTATCCTATCATGAGTGGCTAAAGAAATTGGATGCATTCTTTGCACATCTCTGCCCATTCTATCCTCATGACTGTGTAGAAGAACAGAGTACCAACTCCATCTTCAAATTAGCCAATGACACCACAATTACAGATGACGATGAGTCAGAGTATAGGAGGGAGAATGAGCGACTGACAAAATAGTGCCAGAACATCCACCTTGCTCTCAACATCAGTAAAACCAAGGAACTGATTGTTGACTTTAGAAGGGGTAGGTCCAGAATTCACAAACCTGTCTTCATCGACAGGATGGTGGTGGAGAGGGTCAAATATTTGAGGAGGTTCAGTATGTCGACATATACTCTCCTGAATTTCTACAAGTGTACAGTACAGATCATATTGACGTTGCATCACGGCCGAACCAGGCAACTCGAATGCCCTGGAACAAAAAATATTGCAAAAAGTGGTGAACATTGCCCAGTCCATCACGGGATTGACCTCCCATACTGTGTGTAGGATAGTGGTAGTGTGCGGGTATGGCTGTTCGGCGCGTACTCGGTGGGTCGTAGGGCATGTGTCTGCGTTGTAACTCTAAACTAAATTAAACTAAACAAGTAGAACAAAGTAATGTTGGCTGTCTTATCTGCACTGTAAGATGCTAAAGCAACTCTTTCAAATGAACATAAAAATCTCCAAGGCAGTATTTTGAAGACAAGAACACAAAATGTTGAAACAAATGTAGGCTATACAGCCTTGTTAAGGTCATGATCAATCTTATCTTTGAACACTGCATTTTCTTTTCTTTTCCCCATAACGTTCAGTTCCTATGTCATCCAAACATTTATAATCTTTGATTTGAGTACACTTAATGACCCAGAATCCAAAGGTTCCCCACTTTCTACCACTCTCCAAGAGTATAAACTTCCTAACTCAAGTGATCAACTCTTCCCCTTTTCCCCTACCTCCCCAACACTGCGGCTATCCCCCCCAAGTTCTTGATTTCCCCCTCCAGCAGAATAACTCTCCCAGGATCCACCCCAAAAAACCACTGCAAATTGTATGTGTCATTGTTCTAAACTCCAGAAACTGCATAGCTATTCTGCTCACTTTTTCTTTCTAAAACAACCCATTCAACCCAGGAATCACTCGAGGAACTCACCTGCAAGTATTCTACCCTTAAATCATGAGATTTAAAACAATCCTCAGTCCCCTGGCCAATATTTATCCCTCAGCCAGGTCAACTAAAATAGATTATTCGGGTCTGTATAATGTAGCTGTTTACGAACAGCTGCTTTTCTGAACTACCTACAATACAACAGTTCATTGCTAAGTTATTTAATTGGCTGTAAAATGCTTTGCAAGATCCTGATGTTTAAAATTCAAATCTTCCATCCTCTTTATCTGAAATTTCACTAAAATAAGTTTCTTTGGTTTCCATTTAACTGCTCTATCTTTAACCCCTCTGCCCCATCACTGTCAAATTTGTGCACCCCTCTAACAGTGGATTAAAAATATATATATTCTCTGAATGAAGGTTACGTTACCATTCTCGTGTCCATTTCTTTTCTCCAATGAATCCCAACGTTAGATTTAGCTCTTGGGGCTAAAGGAATCAAGGGATGTGGGGAAAAAGTAGGAACGAGATACTGATTATAGATGATCAGCCATGACCATATTGAATGGCGGTGCTGGCTCGAAGGGCCGAATGGCCTACTCCTGCACCTATTTTCTATGTTTCTATGTTTCTAACAAAGCACAAAGAACAGCCTTTCAAGAATTAATACTGAGCTTACAAATTTCCGATGACAATTATGCTATTCCAATGTGGATGCCACAAGACCTTTTTTCCTGTTTCTTTACTTGTCCCATTTATCGGTCTCTTTTGCCTTTTCTCTAATCTTTTTTTGCATTCCACACAGCATTTTCTCCTCTGTTTCCCCTTCTTTTTCCATATTAAGTTTCAACTCTGATCTTTTTCCAATTCAGAACATGAACCTGATTCAATTGCTTGAATCATAGATTCTGTCTGTCTCAGGAGCATTTTCAGCATTTTTGTGTGTGTTTTTAAATATGAACTTCCCGCTCTTTCTTGTACCTTGATTTCTGCGAATCAAATAAACCTTTTCCCCTAGCAGAAATGAACTCAGGAATTCCACTTCCAAATCTCTCTGGTCTTGAGCTCTTCTGATCCTTTAAAGTCCTCCCCTGGCTTTGCTGTCCCAGATTCCTCCCAGCTGATATCGCTCAGAGAGATGTGCTTTGCTCAAGGCACAGATCTTACATTAAACCTTTCATTCAGCAAAGAATATACTCAAATCAAAACCTTTGTACAAAACAATTGCCAGAAAGCTGTGTTGTTTTACTTGTCAACATCTGAAGCAAAAAAAAATCAACCATACTCCATGTAACTGAACAGGTATGTACAATAAGATTGTATAGATATGAATAAGATTGGATATTCAACTTATTCATGTTGAGCACCAGAATTCAAAACAATTTATAAAAAATATTCTAAATGATTTGTTGGAATTGAAGATTCAAAATCCAGCCTAAAAACAGCACAGCATTCCCAAATCTCGAAAATTCAGATGTTTGACAAATTCTTCAACGTGCAAAAAAGAGTCACGGAGAGTGTATACTTTATTTTTTAAGACGTTCTAGTTTTTTTTCCAAGGCGCTAATCTGTAATTACACGTACTGTGCTGCATAAATATACAGTCAAATGCTAAAGAAAGGCCTGCATTTCGATTGCACCTTTCACAGCTTTATGGCAAAGTATTTCACAGTAAATTTAGTACTTTCTTGAGGCACAAGATGCAGCAAGTGCTGGATTCCGTTGCAGTAAAAGGACAGCTGCCAGAAGAACTCAGAGGGTCAGGCAGCATTTGTGAAAGGAAAAGACAGTCCATGAGGAAGTAGCCAGTATAAAGAAGTGGGGAGAGGGATGGGGTAAGAGCTAGTACGTCGATAGGTAGATATCGGTGAGGAGGGGGTGATTGGCTGCTTCTCTTCTACTCTTTCAGTGTAGCTGAAGGGTTTGGACCAAACATGACGACTTCATTTCCCTCCACAGATGCTGCCTGACCTGCCAAGTTCCTCCTGCTGCTCTCCT
This sequence comes from Amblyraja radiata, assembly GCF_010909765.2. Classification (NCBI taxonomy): domain Eukaryota; kingdom Metazoa; phylum Chordata; class Chondrichthyes; order Rajiformes; family Rajidae; genus Amblyraja; species Amblyraja radiata. The sequence continues at coordinate 85,322,357 of NC_045961.1, read as the reverse complement.
TTTTTTGCTGGCACTTTCCTAAAGTGTAGTCACTTTCATAATGTAGAAATTGGGCAACCAATTTGAACACCGAAAACCTCTAAACAGAAATCTGATAAGAATTAGATTATTCATTTTAGCAATGTTAGTTGAAAGATAAACTCATATAGTTTCCCCACCCATGCAGCGCTTTCTCAGTACTGCACTGGTGTGTCAGACTATACTTTTGTGTTGCCCTTTGAAGTGAAACTTGACCCCACAACCTTCTGCCTTAACAGCGAGAGGGCTAGCAACGGAGCCACTGTTGGCGAAGTACCAAGATAAATCACTGAAATCAATGGACAAGGGGATAGAAATCCAATCCCAATTACTTACGCTGAATGTAATTTAGTGACAGCTGTGCATTTTACTCAGTTTCCAAAAGTTTCACCAGAGCAGTACATTCCTGACTGTACTATACCATACATTTAGCACAAGCAGCAAATGCTTTTTCAAACAAATGTTTCAACAGATATTACCAACCACAATTTAACCAACTTTAAGCTTACAAATTAAGTTATCAGAGTTAAAAGGGTACGGTAAATGTAATCAGTATTTAGGAGGAGCAAGAGATACTATACATGGTAGCTCACTAAGTACGCGATCCAAACGGCAATGCCAAATGTTGATAAGCTTTTCCCAAGGTCCTCCACCTCAACCTTGCTTAATGCTTTCTATTTTAATTTACCTGATCATTAGCTTCAAATTTGTTCAGCTGGAATCCAACAAACACTAATTATTTTGACATCACCAAGTTATATTTGTTCCTTCTTCCCTTGACAATGGGAAGGGTATTATCAAGGGCAAGGATGGTAATATCTTGGTATATGCCAGCTTATATCAACTCACTGTCAATCCTTCAAAAACACTTGCAGAAGATACAAATAAATCTTATTACTGAAACCTGGCATTTGGAGGATAGCACACCCTAGGAGTTAGATATTTTGAACAGCGGGCTCCCAAATAGGATTTTGCTCAGCAAATATTTTGCAAATTTCACTGGCTTTTTGCCTCAACTTGAAGAATAAAATAAATGTCAAACTAGAACTTTGAAACCTTATTTGTACATGACTTTGAAATAAATAATGATTGCATAACAGTATAAGAATGAGGTTAGATTGTATAATCAAAGATTAGTAATCTAGACTCACAAGCATTTTAAAAAGCAAACCATAAAGACAAATCTTAAAGGATTGGACAGGCTAGATGCAGGAAAAATGTTCCCAAAGTTGGGGGAGTCCAGAACCAGGGGTCACAGTTTAAGAATAAGGGATAGGCCATTTAGGACTGAGACGAGGAAACACTTCTTCACCCAGAGATTTGTGAATCTGTGGAATTCTCTGCAACAGAAAGCAGTGGAAGCCAATTCACTGGATGTTTTCAAAAGTTAGATTTAGCTCTTAGGGCTAAATGAATCAAGGGATATGGGGAAAAAGCAAGAACAGGGTACTAATTTTAAATGATCAGCCATTATCATATTGAATAGCAGTGCTGGCTCGAAGTGCCGAATGGCCTTCTCCTGCACCTATTATTCGATTTCTATTCCAGAATCTGTACTAAAATTTCAAGATTAAACTCTGTAAAACCACAATGGATAGAAGTTCGAGAATTTCAATATGCTAGGAGTTAATAGTATGCCCTTGCACCTCAGGGAATTACCCAATATTCTCATTTAGGAATCAAAATAGTTGTGAATATATAGTTATCTGTGAATTTTTATGCAGCAGCAGTGATGAAAATAACTAAATTCAAAAATCAAAATGCACACACCATAACTGCTCTAAGAAATTGCATGTTACTATTTTGCGGAGCAGAGAAGGTCCCCTCAACAATCTCAGAAATATTATGTGGTTATTATCACAGGGCTGTTTGTGGGAGATTGCTATGCACGACTGGGTCATCACGTGCCCTCCCTACATTATAATAGTAGCCACATTTCAAAAGTACTCCAATGGCCGTAAAACACCGGAAGTGCAATTTATATTCTTTCTTACCTCCACATGAGCAAAAACATCGCCACATGCAGGATCTTAGGAAATGGCAGCAGGCAGTATTATTAAATGCATGCAGTGATTTTCTTAATTTGTCTTTTTTTTTAAAATCTCTCTCCTTTTTGCTCACTCAAATTTGGTTTCTGTACCTGATCTGACTTTGAATTCATCTCCTTCAACTCACACTCCATTATTCTTTTCCTGGTTATTTCCCAATCGGCTGATGTCATTCTTCTCAGAAGCCTGATAGTTCACTTTTTTTTTACAAAACAAGACACGGTGCTTTAATAACTCCAGCATTTTGTGTTTTAAAAAAATAAAAAATAAACCAGCATCTGCGATTCCTTGTTTCTACAATTTACTCTTTTCGATTATAATCTTATAGTAATTCTGTGGCGACCGTGATTCTTCATCTAAAGAATGTAGAAATAATTAATATCCTGCAACACCAATGCCTGATCAATTATATTTTTGTTAAGAATCATACTTAATAAAGCAACTTGTAAACTGTAAATGAAAATTAAAAATAAATGTGATAGAAATACACAGCAGGTCATTCAACATCTGTGCAGAAGAGACAGGTTTTGATGTTTCGTGTAATCTTAATTATATCTCTGATGAAGGGTATGCAGAATGTATAATGTAATGGTTAGGAGCCTGCTGTGCATTCCCAGTATCAATTGTTATTTCACAGTTCCAGAATGTGTAACACTGCCTTTTATTTTATGCTGGCAAGTAAAATGCTAAACTGCAATATTACATTTCTTAATAAATATTACATGTCATTGAGATGGATAATGGCTTTGAGAATCATCCCTATGGCATTTACAATTTAGATAGTGGACAGAGTTAACATACATAAATGTTGGAAAATAAGTTTGCAGTGAGAAAATGAGAAAATAAAATCCTCAAACTGGGCAAGATTCCAGGATAAGAAACAATACTCCAGCTGTAAAAATAAGGTTTCTATCTGACTGAGGCTAAAATATTCTGTCCAACTCCAGTGATGGCTGAACAAATATATCTAATTGATATAAGCTACATTGATTTGTTTCAATTCCCAGGCATTGTTGACCTCACCTCAGGCGAATAAAAGGACCTACAATTTATTAAAGAGCCCTGTAAAGGTAGAGACTGGGGACAAAGCGAGGGGGAAAAGAAAAACTTAGTGTTTTGTTCCTTAGTGTCATCCTCCAAGATGTGGTGCAAAAGGACAAATGGAGTTTGCCTGTAATGTTGTGTCTTTGGTCACAGTCAGTGTAGTCTCCCAGCCAAGGGGAAACCACGCCTATGAATTAACTCAGCAAAATCCTCCAAATTCACTGAAAGAACAAGCTAACCTACGAAACTATCCTCAGGCCTATTTTTACGGTATTGAGGCTCTCCTTTCACTCCCATCAGATACTTTGGGAAGACCAATCACCTGCCTGACATCAGACTCCTAAAATAAAAACTCTGAGTTCTTCATGGGTAGAGACTACCAGGCGGGCAGTGAATAGATTCAATAATGTGCTCAAAGCCTCCTTGGAGAAATGTAACATCCCCACAACTCCTGGGAGTCTCTGGCCCATCTTCTCCCAAAGTGGAGAAGGAGCATTTGGGATGATATTAAGCATCTTGAAGCCGTGCATCTGGAGCATGGACCATTAAAAGAAGCAGTCCACCTCACACACTACCCACCAGCCCCATTTGTATGAGAATCTGACAACAGCCCAGAGGAAGTTTCCAATCATCAATGACTGTCAGACATGCAAACTTCACACTAGATGGTAATGGACAAACAAACTTAGTCTGGGAGTGAAGTGGGGTGTAAGTAATCAGCAAGCTATTCCCAATGAATGATAGAGAAATGAAGAACCAAGGGGTCAGTGGTTTGGTGAGGGGGGAGATGGAATGGGTGGGGGGGAGTTAGGAGAAGGAGAAGGTGACAGCAATAGTTTACTGTAAGCCCTGATTAACACAAAGCAGCAACTGGAATCCTCACATCATAGCATAATGTTTCTCATGCACTGCTTCTCATGCACAGTTGCTGTTCAGAAAGAAACAAAGAAAAATCAGGTGCCGAAGAGGGTTAGGGAAGGCATGATAAAAAACGACCAATACTTACTGATGATTTAAGAAATAAAGAAAAATAGTGCATTTCTAAAAACCTATATCAAATAATTTCATGAGGGGCCACAATAAAAATCACAGAGTCTTTTTGTAAGGATTAAAATTACACATTAGGTTGGCCACAAAAAAAACCCAGCTAATTGCCAGGATTTTTTTTAATCCCACCATTCCCTTCAGGAATGTCACCAGCCACTCTGCTCCGTTGTTTTTGATCCAATTTCTTTCACATATAAAGGAAATTGAGCAAACCTGGTACAAATATTTTCTAGAATGTGTTTCATAAACTATCTCACAGGAGACTGACTGCAAGAGGTTCAGACCAAAAACAATAGAACTACAATTACTAGTAGCTGTAGATCATCCATTAACCTCAATCCTTTGTTTCCTGTTCAACAACCAAGTTTCCATTGATGCAATTAACTCTTTCATCATTTACAGAACAGGAAAGTGTTGGATTTGAGAAAGAAATTGCTGAAGATGCCACATTATCAAGTTTGACAGCATGCAGGGCGTGTTAAAACTTGACTTGGAAAGACCTTTAATTAGCAAGGAGCTGTGATTACCCTTTATGTGAGGAAGTGATTTCTAATTTAATTCCTGGCTCTCACTTTAAGATTGTGTCCTCTTACAGTTATTCAATCTGAGAAAAGAGAAATGTAACCCAGTGAAAAATAGCATACACAAGCCGGGAAGCATCTGCATCTGTGCTGCAGACATCATCAATTGCCTCTCTATGTTCAGCGGTTCACCAGGATGCACCAAACACAGCCACGTCAATCTTGGCAATATCTAACCAACTGCTGCAATCAGTACATTATTGGAACACTTGTGTTCATCTGAACACCCTGGCTGTCCTTGCAGACAAACATTCATATACTGTGAATTCACAATCCTCTAGAAAATACGGAGAACTGAGGCAAGTAAACAACTACTCATTAACTGGGCTTGAAGTTACTTAAACCCTTCTGGATTGTTATCCTCAATCTCCAGCAAGGCAATTTCAACCCAAAAAAGCCAAATTGTAACAAATCAACATTGTATAAAAGACCGGGTGGCACAGTGTCACTACAGTAGCGTTGCTGCCTTACAGCGCGAGAGACCCAGGTTTGATCCTGGCTACGGGTACTGTCTATACGGAGTTTGTACATTCTCCCCGTGACTGTGTGGGATTTTCTCCGGGTGCTCTAGTTTCTTCCCACACTCCAAAGATGTACAGGTTTCTAGGTTAATTGGCTTTGGTGAAAATTGTAAATTGTTTCTAGTGTGTAAGATAGTGCTAGTGTACGGGGATCGCTGGTCAGCAGGGACTCGGTGGGCCAAACGGCCTGTTTCCGCGCAGTATCTCTAAAGCAAATCAAACTAAACGGAAAGTGAAGATTCCCTGGCTTTCATCTCCAGTATCCAAACTCTGCTTCCACTGCCCTTTGAGAAGGAGGGTTCCAAAGACTCATGACCAAAAATAAATCCCTGAACTTTGCCTTAAGTGCGACAGTAACCAGTTTACCAATACACCATAGTTATAGATTTTCCTCATAAGAGCAAATGTTATTGCAATTCCCCAGTAACAATCAGTATGTTAGCCTTCCTAATTACCAACTGTACTTCAGAATCATGCACAAGGTTACCAAGATTCATTTGCATCTCAGATTTCTGCAATCTCTCATCTTTTGGATATTATTTCTTTTATTCATCTTGTCAAATCGGACAATTTGACATTTTGCCATATTCTACTTAATTTGCCAGATTGCTGCATATTCACTTAACTTGTCTGGATCCCTTTATAGCCTCCTTAAGTCCTTATCACAACGTACTTTCCAACAGATATGATTGTCATCAGCAAACTGAACAACCATTCCTAATAGTTTTTTCATCCTATTCATAATTTGTGAAGAGTCAAGACTCCAGCACAGATCCTGTGGCATTTTATTTATTTCATCTAGCCAGCCACAAAAGGTCCCGCTTAGATCTCAGGTACACAAAATTGCTGGGGAAACTCAGCGGGTGCAGCAGCATCTATGGAGCGAAGGAAATAGGCGACGTTTCGGGCCGAAACCCTTCTTCAGACTGATGGGGGGTGGGGGGGGGGAAAGAAAGAAGGAAAAGGGGAGGAAGAGGAGGAGCCCGAGGGCGGGCGGATGGGAGGGTGGGAGGAGACAGCTAGAGGGTTAAGGAAGGGGAGGAGACAGCAAGGGCTAGCCAAATTGGGAGAATTCAATGTTAATGCCATAAGGACGCAAGGTCCCCAGACGGAATATGAGGTGCTGTTCCTCCAATTTCCGCTGTTGCTCACTCTGGCAATGGAGGAGACCCAGGACAGAGAGGTCGGATTGGGAATGGGAGGGGGAGTTGAAGTGCTGAGCCACCGGGAGGTCAGGTAGGTTATTGCGGACTGAGCGGAGGTGTTCGGCGAAACGATCGCCCAACCTACGCTTGGTCTCACCGATGTAAATCAGCTGACATCTAGAGCTTAGATCTCTCTCTCTTTCCGATTTGCCCACCAATTTATTGTCCATGCCAAAATGTTACCTACTACACCAAGACCTTTTATCTTTTGCGCTCAGCTTTACCAGAATGTTTCTGTTTGTGCCATCTTGCTATGTGCAAACTGTCTGTCCCGCTTTCCATATTAGAAAAATGGTAATTTTCATCTTCAGTAGTATCTCATTAGAAACATAGAAACATAGAAAATAGGGCAGGAGGAGGCCATTCAGCCCTTTGAGCCAGCACCACCATTCATTGTGATCATGGCTGATCATCCCCAATCAATAACCCGTGCCTGCCTTCTCCCCATATCTCTTGATTCCAGTAGCCCCTAGAGCTCTATCTAACTCTCTCTTAAATCCATCCAGTGACTTGGCCTCCACTGCCCTCTGTGGCAGGGAATTCCACAAATTCACAACTCTCTGGGTGAAAACGTTTTTTCTCATCTCAGTCTTAAATGGCTTCTCCTTTATTCCAAGACTGTGGTCCCTGGTTCTGGACTCGCCCAACATTGGGAACATTTTTCCTGATCTAGCTTGTCCAGTCCTTTTATAATTTTATATGTTTCTATAAGACCCCCCCTCATCCTTCTAAACTCCAGTGAATACAAGCCTACGCTTTCAATCTTTCCTCATATGACAGTCCCGCCATCCCAGGGATCAATCTCGTGAACCTACGCTACACTGCCTCAATCACAAGGATGTCCTTCCTCATTGACAATAAAGCATATTGCAACTTCCAAAAAGGGATGTCACAATAAATTCTGTCTTTCTCACTTAATTTCGTTACTAGCAGATAATAGTTAAATAGAAGGTATTACTATTGTCATGTGGGCTGAGGTACAGTGAAGAGTTTTGTTTTGCATGCTATCCAATCAAATGCAGTCACGGTGGCGCATGGGCAGTCATGATGGCGCAGCGGTAGAGTTGCGGCTTTGCAGCAAATGCAATGCTGGAGACCCGGGTTCGATCCCGAGTATGGGTGCTGTCTGTACGGAGTTTGTACGTTCTCCCCGTGACCTGCGTGGGTTTTCTCCGATATATTCGGTTTCCTCCCACATTCCAAAGACGTACAGGTTTGCAGGTTAATTGGCTTGGTAAATGTAAAAATTGTCCCTAGGGGGTGTAGTGGGTCCCTAGTGGGTGTTAATGTGCGGGGATCGCTAGTCGGCGCGGACCTGGTGGGCCGAAGGGCCTGTTTCCGTGCTGTATCTCTAAACTAAACTAAATACAAGCAGGCCAGAAGCAAATACATTAGATTGAGCAATGGGGAAGCTACAGAAACATAGAAAATAGGTGCAGGAGTAGGCCATTCGGCCCTTCGATCCTGCACCGCCATTCAATATGATCATGGCTGATCATCCAACTCAGTATCCTGTACCTGCCTTTTCTCCATACCCCCTGATCCCTTTAGCCACAAACATTGCATTTAGCATTGCTTTAACATTGCAGTGCACTGGTTCCATAGACAAAGTCTGCATTGGGGTAGAGATGAATCAGACAGTATCCCAGCTAATGGAAGGACCATTCAGAAGTCTAAATAGAGTGGGCAAGTAGCTGTTCACGAGACTGCTGGTACACGCTTTCAAGCTTCTGTACGGTACCTTCTACCTGACGAGAGTAGGGAGACAGAGGAATGGCTGGGGTGGAACTTCTTTCATAGACACAAAATGCTGGAGTAACTCAGCAGGACAGGCAGCATCTCTGGAGAGAAGGAAGGGGTGATGTTTCAGGTTGAGACGTTTTTTCCACTGAGAGTCAGGGAGAGGGAAAGCTATGGAAAGGAAAGGTGTGAAAACAACTGATCGAAGCAGATGACTTATTTGATTATGTTGACACAGGAACTGCAGACACTGCTTTACAAAAGAAATATGCAGGAATAGCTCAGCAGGTCACGCAGCATTTCAGGAGAACATGGACAGGCAATGTTTCAGGAACGGAACCCTTCTTCAGACTGATTACGGTAGGGGGAAGAAAGCTGGAAGAGATGTGGGGGCAGGACAAAGCCTCGCGGGATAGGGTGGATACAGGTGAGGGGGGGAAGGGGACTTGATTGGCAGATGGATGAACAAAGGCCGGTGATGGGTGGAAAGTAAAAGGCTGTGAAATAAGCCTGTCAGGAGAGAAGGTGTGAAATGTGGTCAGAGAAAAGGAGAAAGGTAGAAGCGAATGGGGGTAAGGGAAAGGGTTGTATTCCATTTGTAACCCAAAATTGGAGAATTCAATGTTCATAGCATTGGGTTCTAAGCTACCCAATTGGAATAAGAGGTGCTGTCCCGACCCGAAACGTCACCTATCCTTTTTCTCCAGAGACGCTGAGTTACTCCAGCACATTCTGTTGATCTTTGGTATAAACCAGCATTATACCAAATGCAGTTCTTTTGTTTGTGCATGGAGGAAAAAGTTCCTGTTTTGACACCATGTTGGGGTCTCGAACCGAAATGTCACCCATTCCTTCACTCCAGAGATGCCGCCTGTCCGCTGAGTTACTCCAGCATTTTATATCTATCTACCATGTTATTAAATTCTCCAGCTCCTTCCTATACTATACTATCCTATACTAAGGGGCTTGCTGTCTCTCCCTTCGGGGGAATACGACCTTTTTGTCGTATCCCCCTTCTCTGCCTCCGTCTACACTGAGGCCTAATGGCGGAGCTGGCGACCTCGGGACTCTGGAGGCAGCTGACAGAACTCGCCCTGAGCTCCCGTGAGGGTGGCCCAGCCCGGGGCTGGAACTGCGCTCTCGTGAGAGCGGCCTGGCGAGGGGCTGAGAGACTTTCCCGTGAGGGGCTGTGGCCCGTCGGAGTGGCCCAGCCCGAGGGAGAATGGCACTCCCGTCGGAGTGGCCCAGCCCGAGGGAGAACGGCACTCCCGTCGGAGTGGCCCAGCCCGAGGGAGAACGGCACTCCCGTCGGAGTGGCCCAGCCCGAGGGAGGAACGGCACGCCCGTCGGAGTGGCCCAGCCCGAGGGAGAACGGCACTCCCGTCGGAGTGGCCCAGCCCGAGGGTGGAATGGCACTCCCGTCGGAGTGGCCCAGCCCGAGGGAGAACGGTACTCACGTGAGGGCGATCCGGCTCGGGGCTGGAACAGTGCTCCGGTGGCTGGGACGGCGTTCTGAGGCGGTGACCTGAGTCCGGGGTTCAGCCGCGGGCCAGCGGCTGCGTGTGCTGGACTGGAGGGCGGCAGCTTCGACCACCCCCGGGCCGCGGTGTTTGAACCGGCCCGTTTGCGGGGTTAGGTGAGCCGCGGGACTGTTGTGCCATCGCCCGGTGGGGAATCGCCTCAGCGCAGAGGGAGAAGAGGAGGGAAGAGACAGTAACCCTAAGATTTTTGCCTCCACCACAGTGAGGAGGTGCTTGGAGGATACACTGTGGTGGTGTTAATTTGTGTTTATTGTTGTTTATTATTGTATGATTGTATGTATGACTGCAGGCACGAAATTTCGTTCAGACCGTAAGGTCTGAATGACAATAAAGGTATTCAATTCAATTCAATTCAATACTCCACCTCGTTATTGTTTGTGATCCAAACACTACAGCAGCACCATCGGCAATGGTGTCATTCAAGTAACAACGATAAAATCCCAAAATGTTTTAAATCAAATCTCCTTTTGCTCTACATTATATACGTGATCATAACATGAGCGATCATCTCTCCTCCTTTCTACAAGTTTGCCATCCCTGGCATCATTACAGTGAATCTACTGTATTAAATATTTACAATGACAATAAAGTGTATTATTATTATTATAACTCCTGATAGTTTTGATGCAATTTCTAAAATATATATTTTTTAAACTGCATTCAATAATCGCATTTTGTATAACCGCACTCTTTCGATTTTTTCATGGTCCTATTTTCAGGCGGATATCTGTACCTCCAGATTTTTCTTGCTTTTGCTTGAGGTGCCATTGGTCTACTCTTGCTCTTACGTCTGATGGGGATCATTTAGCTTTTTTGTATTGAGAGTTTCCTCCCATTCATTGTTTCCTTGTAAAAATGCCATAGATCGCACATTTAAAGTAGTGTTTACTGTTCCGTAGAATATATTTGATTCCGATTCTGGGATTAATATATTGCAATCTTATGAGCTAAGTTAGTTGTGCTTCACTTGTAAAAAGCTTTGAAATTATATTTATAGTATTTCACTGAAGGCATTATTTTAAAAATACAGTTCAACTGACATGAAAGCATAATAATTAAGGCTCAATATCCGGCAAATGAAAAACATAATTTTTGAGTTAGATCTTTTGTAGCAGTGACTCCAAAAGTAAATAATTACCTCTAGGAACAAAGTTATGCAGAGTAATTGAGAATACTATAGTACAAAGCTGCACAATATTTTTCTTTCTTTACTTAGGTTCTGTTGTATCTTTTGAAATTTTTTTAGTTGTGTTGAAATCAACTCCACAGTCAAAAAGGTACAAGAAGAGGATGTTGTTCCTGCGGCAGCTGAGGAAGCACAATCTGCCACAGGTAATGATGGTCCAATTCTATACGGCCATCGTAGTGTCTGTCCTCACCTTCTCCATCATGGTCTGGTTTGGCTCAGCCACCAAGCACGACATCTGGAGGCTGCAACAAATCGTCCGATCAGCTGAGAAAATTATTGGCTGCAACCTTCCCTCCACTGACGAACTGTACACTACAAGGGCCAGGAAGTGAGTGGGTAAGATCATCTCTGACCCCTCTCACCCTGAGGTGTTAGTTTAAACAAATTAGTTGATGAAACAAGACAGTACACAGAGCAGAGAGTGGATCAGTCATTTCAAGGTAGCCTTGCAACATACGACTACAGTCCAGCCTCAAAATCTACAGATTATGCTATGTAATCAACAAAGACCATTAAAGGCAACGCAGTGGTGCAGTAATTCATGATGCTGCTGCGACACAGCACCAGAGACCTTGGCTTGATCCCGACTTCCAGTATTGTCTGTGTACAGCTTGCACTTTCCCCATGTGACTGCTTGGGTTGCCACTCGGTATTCCAGTTTCCACTCAGGAAGTGACATGATACCATCACCAGTCACATCTTTCCCTCCCTTTCTGCTTTCTGCAGGGACCTCTCTCTCTGCATCTCCTTGGTTCATGCATTCCTCCCCACTCATCTCTACTTCCCCAGGCATTTTCCCCTGCAACCATAGGACGTCAACATCTGTCCCCACATCACCTGCCCCACCACCGTCCAGGGACCTAAACAGCCATTCCAGGTGAGGCCGAGATTGACTTGCATCTGAGTTTAGTTAAGTTGCGTGATACAGCGTGGAAACAGGTCCTTCGGCCCACCGAGTCCACGCCGACCAGCAATCCCCGCACACTAACACTATCCTACATACACTAGGGGCAATTTACAACAGTGATGGAAATGGGTTTTAGGAACTAGGGGTACTCTAAGGCCCGTGAGGCTGAGGTTGGGAAGGAAGAGGGGGGGAGGGGGGATTTTTTTATGTGCGGTCATTCCCATGTATGAGTGCAAGAATGCATAACTTGTTTATTGTGTATTTAGAATATAATTTATTGTGTATTATATGTCATAGCTGCTTTCTTGCATCTCTCTCTCTCTCTGTGTTGGCTGCAGCCATCGTCTGCTTCGGTGAGGGAAGCAGGTCTGTGATTGATCAAAAGGCCCCTACGAGACTGTGTCTGATTGGCCGCCAAGTGACCAGCACATTATGTGATTGGACACAATGCCCTTGGAGAGAGAGGCTGATAGGACGGGAGGAGACCGATTTGTTGATTGGACGGGAATTTTAAGGGAAGCTGGTCGGTGATTGGACGCAACCCCCTTAGAGACAGCAGTTGATTGGCCACCAAATATTCGGGCACAAAACATTTTAAATAGGAAAAGAATAAAATCAGAATTCCGATTTAAATTGGAAGAATATCATGCCTGATCTGCAGCAAAGATACTAGTATCCGCTCTAGTATTTTTGATCTGCAGTTCCTATTGAAGAAGAACCCTGGCCTGAAACAACTCCTAATCCATTCCCTCCACAGATGCCACCTAGCCCGCTGAGTTCCTCCAGCACACTGTGTTTTTTATTTAACTCTTGAAATTGAAGTTAGACATAAAGCTGGAGTAACTCAGCGGGACAGGCAGCGACTCTGGAGAGAAGACCCTTCTTCAGACTGAACTGCACTCGCAGATGCAGCCGTCCCCGCAAAACGCCAAATGATTCTGGGAATGTCGAGGCAAGATGGTGAGAGAAAAAGGGAGTGAGAGAGATCCAAAGGACGGATTCGGATCCCAACTACGCCTCGCTGAGACTTCGCCAGAAATTTCAAACCTAGGCCCCCTCCACGTGGACCAAGATACCACGTTGTAAACAACCACGTTCGCTACTTTGACTGGGAGTTCGCATTCTGGCACAGTCCCGCCAGCGGTTTACAGCTGTTTGACATCCGCTTCATGAAGGAGCAGGTGGTCTACGAGTTGAGCGTCCAGGAGGTGAACTCCGTTTACCGCGGAGATACGTCAGGTCTAACGAGGGCCAAGTTCTTAGACGGTCATTATGGAATTGGGAAAAGTTCCAATGAGCTGGTGAAAGACGTGGACTGCCCTTACAGCGCCACTTTCCTCCACACTCTCCATCTCATGAAGACTGGAAACCAAAGATCCTATAGCAGAGCAAGATAGTCCACTCGATGAAAAAGCCGTAGTAGGGCCATGGGTAATCTTCAGCACCATTTCCGTAACCGGCTTCCGTCTCCGCTCTAGTATCTTTGCTTTGGTCATGGCTTCTTCATGCACGAATCATCTTTTTTTTCTTGTGATATTCCTGCCTAGTCCTCCTTATTAACTTTGAACATACAAATATTGCCATTTGGAAGGAGCTCCAGAAAATCCTGCATCCAGTCAAGCCATCCTCCACCCCCTGCTCCCCCCTTCCGACATGGACACGGAGCGATCACCGGCCCCCTTTTTTTGATTAAACTTCTATTTCCTTCGGGTGTTTTTTTCTTAATTTCCTCCTTACCATTTCCGTATTTTTTCGATAGCTGCCATGAGCTGCTGCTCTGCTGTGTGCGTGTCTTTCTGTGTGTGTGTGTGTGTCTTTCTGTGTGTGTGTGTGTGTGTGTGTGTGTCTTTCTTTGTGTGTGTGTGTGTGTGTGTGTGTGTGTGTGTGTGTGTGTGTGTGTGTGTGTGTGTGTGTGTGTGTGTGTGTGTGTGTGTGTGTGTGTGTGTGTGTGTGTGTGTGTTTCTGTGTGTGTGTGTGTGTGTGTGTCTTTCTGTGTGTGTGTGTGTGTGTGTGTGTGTGTGTGTGTGTCTTTCTTTGTGTGTGTGTGTGTGTGTGTGTGTGTGTGTGTGTGTGTGTGTGTGTGTGTGTGTGTGTGTGTCTTTCTGTGTGTGTGTGTGTGTGTGTGTGTGTGTGTGTGTGTGTGTGTGTGTGTGTGTCTTTCTGTGTGTGTGTCTTTCTGTGTGTGTGTGTGTGTGTGTGTGTGTGTGTGTGTGTGTGTGTGTGTGTGTGTGTGTGTGTGTGTGTGTGTGTGTGTGCGCGCGTGTGCGTGTGTGTGTCGTAGTCTGAGGGGAGTAGCGCCGGCACCAAGAGCGAGCGAACGGGCGGACAGACGGACAAAAATAACGATCATAGAGTGGAATAGGTGACATTTCAGGTCGAGACCCTTCTTTAGACTGACAGTCAAGAGAAAGGGAAACGGCAGATATAGGCATATCTTCCATTCATTTGTCCTTAGTACCGTCTATATCTCTTGTTCCTCTTTCCCCAGTCTGAAGAAGGGTCTCGACCCGAAATGTCATCTATTCCACTCTATGATCGTTGCTTTCGTCCGTCTGTCCGCTCGTTCGCTCGCCCTTGGATTAAGTAGCGCAGGATAAAGCTGTGAATTCACGCACAGGATGGAAACTGGAAACTGAAAAGTAGGGGAACGCTGTCCCCCTGCGTACCCCCCCCCCATTTCCATCACTGATTTACAATTAAACCAAGCCAATTAACCTACAAACCTGTACGTCGTTGGAGTGTGGGAGGAAACCGAAGATTCCAGAGAAAAGCCACGCAGGTCACGGGGAGAACATACAAACTCTGTACAGACAGGACCTGTGGTCGGGATCGAACCTGGGTCTCTGGTGCTGTAAGGTAGCAACTCTACCACTGCGCCACAGTACTGCCCATCCCTTTCTACCTTTTTGCAATTTATGTTATCAATATGGCATCCTCTACATGAGTGAGACTAAGTGCAGACTGGGCAACTGCCTGTCATGCATCTGTACTCAGTCTGCCATAGTCACCTGGAGGCTCTGATGGCAAGTCATTTTAATTCCTCTTCCCATTCCCGCACTAACCCATTAGTCCTCAGCCTCATGTTGTAAGTGTGAGGCCAACTGCAAACTAGAGGAACATCACCTCATATTCCCTCCCGGGTTGACTGCAATCCATCAACATGAACACTGAATTCTGCCTTTCTGGCACCCTGCTTCACCTATGACTCTTTCTTTTCCGTCTAGGACCTTCCAACCGAGGTCCTCTCTCACTCACACACACACACCCATCACTCCCACTTATGGGCCCGCATCATCCAAAGACATACAGGTTTGTAGATTAATTGGCTTGGTAAATGTAAAATTGTTCCTAGTGGGTGTAGGCTAGTGTTAATGTGCAGAGATCGCTGGTCGGCACGGACCCGGTGGGCCGAAGGGCCTGTTTCCACCCTGTATCTCTAAACTAAACTAAATTACCCAGTTTTATTTCCCTCTCCCACTCACTCCATAATGTCCATCACCCATGAATTCCTCCCACTGGGTGCCCTCCTATCCATTGTTCGCATAATTAGTTCTCTGCTTCACCTTCCTTCCCTATCAGATTCCATCTATCACATCGCAGCCTGTCGTTATCTATATTCTTCGCTCCCACACTTGATTCCACCTGTCAATGAAACCCTTCCTCACCTAGTTCCATTTGTCGCTTGTTAACTCTTGCCCGGGGTGGAAGATTGCAATCTTCACGTGGTCCGCCCTGTTTCAACGAATGCAATCAACCTGGCGTGCACAATCAAATAGAACAAGTTGCCCTACAACTTTAGGCTGTGCACGCCATACGCAAGAAGAAGAAGAAGAACTCTTGCCCCACACCTCCCCATCGCCTCTTTATACTGGATATCTCCACTTTACTCTTGCACTCTAGAGGAAGAGCCCCAACCCAAAACATCGACTGTCCATTCCTCTCCACAGATGCTGTGTGACCCACAAAATTCCGCCAGCAGATTGTTTCTTGCATAAAGGCACAAGTGTAAGCAGAAATTGTGAATAAATCAATGAAAATTTGTCAACTAGAAATTTACAGACTTGCTGTCCTTGGAAGAAGTTAACTGAATTCAATGCGAACAGAATTCCAGATGTAGCCAGGAAAAGTTAAAACAAAAGCAATTTTATTTCCCCCAAGGGAGGGCATCTAAGTTTTCCAACCAGAGTCTATCGTCTGCACAAAAATAATAATCCTTCAGCTCGTCAAAAAAAAAAGGTTTTTTATTTGAATTTACATGATAATGGCTTTTAAGCTCTCTGGCAGCTGTATTTCTGACGTTGCTTGAATCAATTTGAACACCTTCTGTCAAATGTACAGATGATACTCAAACCTCCTGAAATATAACAAGCCAGCAAATCCATTTAACAGACTAAATTTCCTTTCCATACTCTGATCACCTGTAATGCAGTACCTAATCACCATCGCTGACAAAATCCACACAAGAATACCCTGTATGGCATTAATTACTAATATTTTTTATAAGAGCACTTAAAACATGAACACCAAACTTTAGTCCCAGGTTTTGGAGAGGTTCTATTCCTGAGAACAATCTGTAAGATTATTTTTCTTTAAATCAGAAACATCAATTTTCTATAGCTATCCATATCATATTGCTCTGCGCATACCCCCAATAATTCTTGTATTTCAATAAACATTTGCGCTAACACTGCTCACAATTAAACACATGGAAAATATACTGTATCCAGTTAGTAATGATCCCCACAAAATATTTTATTATTCTTTTTTCTATCTTTAAAAATTTAGGAAATAATTTCTGAAGTCAGACGTCAGATCTTCCATAAACCAGTAAGCCCCTGCATTCTATTTCAAAGAGAAACAGCTGCATTTGTAAAGTAAATCACTACTTTCCATGCAGTGTTCTTCAATTTACCCTTTTGCTGAATCCACCTAGATTTTTTTTTAAAAGACACATCAGTAAAAAGTCATATTTTAAGTATAGTGCAATTACATAAAAGTGTATTAAAGGATATAATTTTAAGATATTACATCATTCCTGACATTTGAACAGATGTCAGTTATCAAGGACTGGTTCAGAAATGCCACCCTGTTAAAAACATAGAGCAGGAGAAACTCAGCAGTCAAATGCTCAGATGATATTCAAACCTCTTGGAACACAACAAGCCAGCAGATTCATTTAACTCAGGCTAAATATGATGCATTCGACGCAGCATGTGTGGAGGGAATGGACAGATGGCGTTGTGGCTCTGGACCCATCTTCTGACTGATGACCTGTCCATTTCCCCCACAGACGCTACCTGACCTGACGAGTTCTGCCGAGTGAGTTTTGCTCATGATTCCAGCATCTGCTTGTTTCTTGTGCCTTCATGTCATCTTGTAACTTGGGCATTTATTTCCCTCAATCAAATTGATAACAAAACCAGTGTTGGCACAGATGATGCTGAATAAAACTAAGCAGGTTCTATAAATCACAAATACAAACATCATTAAAATTACAAAAAGTGATTTTTGATATATTTTTCAATTCTCTGCAGTATTTTCAATGTGTAATACTTCACTTGACTCTTCTCCCTTCTGCCACTTATCTATCGCCCTCTCAAAGTACAAACCAGAAAAAATGTATCTTGTTGAATGAGGTATGACTGAGAGAGACGGAGTTGTTAATTACTATTGAACAACCTCAACTCCCCTTGGTACAATTACTTCAATATTCTATGCTTATAAAACAATAAACATTCGTTTCTTAAAGTTTGATATTTTAGCTTCTTTCTTTATTTCATGTGCATGGCCTAATCCTTTTTTAAACACTCCATAAATGGTTGAAAAAAGTCATTGCACTAGTGACAACACTACTGCCAACAAGAATGTATAGACAATAGGTGCAGGAGTAAGCCATTAGGCCCTACGAGCCATGCAATGTGATCATGGCAGATCATCCCCAATCAGTACCCCGTTCCTGCCTGCTCCCCATATCCCCTGACTCCGCTAATCTTTAAGAGCTCTATCTAGCTCTCTCTTGAAAGTATCCACCGCCCTTTGAGGCACAGAATTCCACAGACTCACAACTCTCTGTGAGAAAAAGTGTTTCCTCGTCTCCGTTCTAAATGGCTTACCCCTTATTCTTAAACTGTGGCCCCTGGTTCTGGACTCTCCCAACATCGGGAACATGTTTCCTGCCTCTAGCATGTCCAAACCCTTAACAATCTTATATGTTTCAATAAGATTCCCTCTCATCCTTCTAAACTCCAGAGTGTACAAGCCCAGCCGCTCCATTCTCTCAGCATATGACAGTATAAGAATGGGCAATTTTCCGACCATTCAAGCCTGGTCACCATACCTTTGAGAGAAAAAGATTTATATCATAATTCATATTTACTTATCCTCTACTTATTACAATCTTTCCCTGAAAAATTTCCATACTCTTGTTCAGATAAATCACCATATTTTCTGCTTTCACCACGATTAACAGACACTGGGTAAACAAATGTTTTGTGCATTTGAGTCACACAAAATGTTAACCCCCAAAAAATTGGTAATTACAATATTGTCAATCAGTAAATAAGTTATTTTATTTCTCATTTACTGTTCATCAGATTTGTTTCAATCAGACTGAGCACTGAGCCATCTGAATGTTCCACATTTTCATAATGCCAGAAATCCACAACTGAATAGCCAGGAGCAATTCAATTGCGGAATGGAAAAATCCGTCACAGAACACACAGGACATATGGCAGTAGGTGTCTTTAATGTCAGTGCAGTTGCACCATGGGGTTGCCATAGATCTGAATATCCCATTCACCCATCCCATTCAACTGTGAGATATGTGGTTTGAGGAAATGTCATCTCTCAGGTAAAGCATCAAATCTATTCTGTGCTCTCCCAGCCTCAAAGGTTGAATGGCATCATCTGAAGTTTGTGAACACATACCTCCAGATTCAGGGACAATTTCTTCCCAGCTGTTATCAGGCAACTGAACAGTCTTCTCACCAACTGGACACTGGTCCTGACCTCCCATCTACCTCTTTGGAGACCTTCAAACTATCTTTAATCAGACTTTACCGTACTTTATCTTGTACTAAACATTATACCCTTTATCCTGTATCTGTACACGGTGGACCGTTTGATTGTAATCATAGTAGTATTTTTGCTGAATAGATAGCACGCAACAAAAAAAGCTTTTCACTATACCTCGGTACAGGTGTCAGGTTATGGGGAGAAGGCAAGAGAATGGGGTTAGGAGGGAGAGATAGATCAGCCATGATTGAATGGCGGAATAGACTTATTGGGCTGAATGGCCTAATTCGACTCCGATCATTTATGACCTTATGATGTGACAATAACAAACTAAACTAAACGAAAGAAGAATAAAAATGTTCTCAACAAACATCGCACAATCGGGTTAATTTCTCATTTATCTCACTGTTGTTAGCAAGGCCTGGTGTAAATAAATTGGCTGCCACAGATCACCCTTCTAGTAGTCCCACTGTAAAAAGTAATTAATTAGTTATGAACCTCTTTGGAATGTCCATGCTAATGAAAAACACATCTTTCTTGTGCTAGTTGCAAGAACTAAATGCCAATTATAAAGCTAAAATAATTTAAAATAATTAACGAGTAACTGATTAACAACTGGAAGTACCGTTGTATCACTCTAATAACATGCAATTCATGCTCTCAATTCAATTAGCCTTACAAGTTGTAAAGTTGAACTTACTGGCCCGGAGCCAAGATAAAGTTTCATTAAATCATCCATAAAATTGAAAGAAAAACAAATTTTCAAATAATTGTTATCTTTAAAACTAAATGAAGTATGGAATTTAAGTGAAAACATTTACTTTTGAGGCGACGAAGAAAATACTTACATGAGCTGATTGGAAGTTTATAAGAATAATGTATACGTTTGGAAACTTAACTTGAGAAGGGGAGGGAATAGCTCCAGGCTCGCCTGCTTTGAGGTGGAAGGGAAAGATGACTCATAAAAGTGAGACTGGCAGAAGTATTTAACAACTAGCATTTCATGAAAGTAGAACAGTTTATGTGTAGTGAAAAATGGACTGAAAATTAAGAATGTGTGAAAGAGAGAATGGCAGACTGGAGCCTTGTCAGGCTCAGAGTTGTGCCATAGAATCGTAGAGCTATACCGCAAGGAAACAGGCTTTAGCCTACCGTATCTATGTCAATTAAGATGACATACTGAGCGAGTCCCATTTGCCTGCATTCAGCCCATATTCCTCTGAATGCTCCAATCCATATATCTGTCCAAATTTATTTTTAACATTCCTAATTGTCTCCGCTTCTATTGCTTTTTCTAGCAGCTTACTCCAGACACAGACTACCCTTTGAATGAAAATGTCACTCCTGAGGTCCTTCTTAATTCACTTCCCTCTAACCTTAAGCCTATGTCTTTTAGTTCTAGAATTCTCTACCTTGGGGAAAAAGGCGTTGAGCATTCACTTTCTCCACGTCCCCAGAGATCACTTTAAATACGTCACAGCTTTCAAGCAGAGGAGTTCACTCAGTTTTTCAGCAACAGACCTTCCATTACACAGTTATGAAAATGCAGTGTAGACAAGAAGCAAGGAACTGCAAATGCTGGTTTAAAAGAAAAGAACCCAAGCCTGAAGACGGTTCCCAACCCGAAACGTTATCTATCTATCCATGTTCTCCAGAGATGTTGCCTGACCCACTGACCCAATGACTTACTCTAGCAGTTTGTGTCCATTTTTGCAGTGTAAACTCTTCTAAATTTTCCAATGCAATGAAAATTTAAGAAATTCACTGAAGAACACAGGTCAAATAGCTCAGACAACAAAACCTGCATAAAAGTCTGACAAAGGGCCTCAACCCGAAACGTCACCCATTCCTTCCATCCAGAGATGCTGAGTTACTCCAGCATTTTGTGTCTATCTTCGGTTTCAACCAGCATCTGCAGTTCCTTCCTGCACATAAAATGTTATTGACACCTAAGCAGAATTCCTCTTCCATTCAGCTCCACTAGCATAACCACATATTCCACTTTTTGGAAATTCTAAGCCTTTCAATGCTTGTTCTCATCACGGTCTCCCCAAATTTCAGACACCCTATTCATGGAGTCACAGAATAATCCAACTATACAACACATAAACAAGCCCATTTTCTCAAATAATCCACCTTTAGTTTAGTTTAGTTTAGAGATGCACCTTAGTCCCACCGAGTCTACACCGACTAGCGATCCCCGCATACTAACACTACCCTACACACATTAGGGACAATTTTACATTTCTACTAAGCCAATTAACGTATAACCCTGTACGTCTTTGAAGTTTGGGAGGAAACTGAAGATCTTGCAGAAAACCCACGCAGGTTATGGGGTGAATGTACAAACTCCATATAGACAGGATCGAACCCGAGGCTCTGGCGCAGTAATGCAGTAGCTCTAATACTCTGCCTCCATGCCACGTAACCAAGCTATTCTCACGTGCCTACATCTAGCCCCTATCCTACCAAAGTTTTCCCATCCAAGTGATTTTCAAATGTTGTTATTGTAACTTCCTCTACCACCTTGTCTGGCACAATATACCCACCACCATTCAATATATGCACCACCCTCTGCCCCTTTTAAATCTTTCTCACAAACCTATGCCCTACAGTTTTAGACTCCTCTACCCTTGGCAAAAAGGCTGTGGCTGTGCCTATATATGATGAGCGTTTGAGGTCACTGGGCCTGTGATCACTGGAGTTTTGAAGGATGAAGGGGTACCTCATTGAAACTTACTGAATAGTGAAAGGCTTGGATAGAGTACATGTGGAGAGGATGTTTCCACTAGTGGGAGAGTCTAAGACCAGAGGTCATAGCATCAAAAAAGGACATTCCTTTAGGAAGCAATGAGGAGGAATTTCTATAGTCAGAGGATGGTGAATCAGTGGAATTCTTTGCCACAGAAGGCTGTGGAAGCAAAGTAAGCCAGAGATAGATTTTTGATTAGTACGGGTGTCAATGGTTATGGGGAGAAGCCAGGAGAATGGGGTGAGGAGGGAGAGATAGATCAGCCATGATTGAATTGCAGAGTAGACTTGATGGGACAAATGGCCTAATTCGGCTCCTATCACATGACCTTATGTCTCTGGGTTTATGAATCGTAAACATAGTTTCAAGTTTAAACTTCATTATTAACACAGGGATCAGAGTTGTATGTCTTTATTACTAACAGGGACCAGAGTTACATGACTTTAAAGTTTGCGAATTTTCATTTTTTACAGTTCAAATTTTAAATAAAACAAATTGAACTCTATTCTTTTTCTTCATATATCCTCTGTAACAGAATTAATTTTTATGTCATATCCTCACCCAAGCAAAAGATTCACTAAGGACTAATTTGGTTCTGGTGTTAAGCCCAATTAGTGTTTCTAAATAATGATCCCACTGGGAAAGTGGGTTGAAACAATGCAGAGGGCATGTTAACGAGCACATTAATTTGGTGCAATTACAACATCACATTGGATCTTCACACAGATGTTGATGAGGAAGGATATCCATAGAGATTCAGCTATTCCAAAATTACCTGCAATTTGGTCATTGACAAATCAAACGAGAAATTGCACACTGGTCCAATTTTATCTTTTTTCTTCATGGCATTCAAATTTTTTGTGCAATACTGTATGTATCAGCGGAGCAGCCTTTTTCGTGCTCCCTGCTTCACACTGCATATGCTCAATTCCGACCTTAAGTGTTGCCTGTGTGGAATTTGCACGTTCCCTCATTCCCTACACCCATTCCTGAAGAAAATGGAACCAGAACATACACTACCCCTTTAGCTGCAATAAAAACCAATGATAGTAGTCAGATTTCACTCTCAACAGCTAACTGTTGCCTCCAGCCATCTTTTACATTTGCTGACAAGCTAATGTAATGAACTTATTCCCAGCCAACTACCCAAAAGCCGTTTACTTTTTGCAGTTGCTTAGGACCTCCACGACAGGACAAGCAAACAAGTAAATTGATAATTAATCAGAAAAAAACTCTTAAATGAGACACACAGAGTTGCAATTATAAATTCAATTCCAAATCAGGTACAGAAATTGAAATAAACAGTGGGAAGAGAAAAGGTTGGAAGGAAAAATATAAAATTAAATTTAAATATTTTTTAAGTATCATAGGCAATTAAAAAAAGACTCCATATTACAAAGATAAACATTGCTAACAAGGGCGATTTGGAGTAATTTAGATTAAAATATAATTAAAAGAGAGCCACGAAAGACTGGGGCAAAAGACAAACTGCTGTGGGTACTCAAAATGTCAGGCAGCATTTGTGGAAAGAAATAAACAGAAAACATTTCAGGCTGGGACCCTTTTTCATAGTCAATTAAAAATAATTCGTACAATTATATGTACAATTTTTGCCTACAGCACGTACAATAATCTCATGTCATCCCATATATTTCAATGCTGAAACGCTTGACAAAATACCAGCGAGGCACCATGTATAGATAACTCTGAAAACAACTTCTGATTGCTACCATTCCATGTACCAGTGGAATCAACAGAAATTGTAGTCTGCATTTGAAAACCTCCACTTTAATTTGAGGAGAACCAAAAGTGTCAGTTCCCAGGAAGAGTGACCTAAAAGATTAACTGGTTTCTTATTCTATCGAAGCTGCTCAATCCAGCATTACTGTTTTTATTTCAATACCCTTACTTACGCTAACTTGCTGATTGCAAAATCCAGTTTGTTACACAAAGACAGATGTAAAACCCCAAAGCAAAACAGTACAAGGGGAAAGTGAGCAGCCAGAGGTCATTGTACATTTTATACAACAGGCAGTGAAGGAAGTAAATGGCATATTGTCCTTCATAGAGAGAGGATTTGAGTATAGGAGCAAGGAGTTGTACAGAGCCCTGGTGAGACCGCACCTGGAGTATTGTGTGCAGTTTTGGTCTCTTAATTTGAAGAAGGACATTCTTTCTATTGAGGGAGTGCAGTGTAGGTTCACCAGGTTAATTCCCGGGTTGGAAGGACTGACATATGATGCCAGAATGGATCGACTGGGCTTATATTCACTGGAATTTAGAAGGATGAGAAGGTATCTCATAGAAACATATAAAATTATTAAGGGATTGGACAGGCTAGATGCAGAAAAATGTTCCTGATGTTGGGGGAGTCTAGAACCAGGGGTCACAATTGAAGAATAAGGGGTAGGGCATTTAGGACTGAGATGAGGAAAACTTTTTCACCCAGAGAGTTGTGAATCTGTGGAATTCTCCACCATAGAAGGCAGTGGAGGCCAATTCACTGGCTGTATTCAAGAGAGAGTTGGATATAGCTCATAAGGTTAACGGAATCAAGGGATATGGGGAGAAAGCAAGAACGGGGTACTGATATTGCATGATCATATTGGCTGGCTCGAAGGGCTGACTGGCCTACTCCTGCACCTATTTTCATTATTTTTATGTACATATTGGTAGATACATATAAAAAAATGGATGAGATCCTGCATTGGAACATAGGGACTGAGGCAGAAGTTTAAAGAGCAGGACTTCAGCTGGTAATCATTCAGGCTCTTGAAACAGGCACACCATTTTGAGATTTGGTGGGAAGACATTATCAGGTGATCAGAGAAAAACGCCAATGATCTGCTCAAAGGCTCCCCAAGAAATGTAATAACTGTACTGACTAGAAGAATTCATTGGACGATGACCACTCAAAATAGAGAAGGAGCATTTAGGGCGGTACTGACGAACATTGAGGATATGCATCAATAGCACATAGAAGTCCTGTGTAAGCAGCAGGAGGAACAAACCTTATCCGAATTACCTATTCACCAAGCTATGGGAGAGATTGCAGTTCTGACACTGACCTCATTAGCCATTTCAAGACCCACAAAACAAAACATCCCCCTGTTTTTAGACTTTAGATTTTAGAGATACAGCACAGAAACAGGCACATCAGTCCACAGAGTCCATGCCGACCTGCGATCACCTCCGTACACTAGCACTATCCTACACACTCTGGACAATTTACAATTTTACTAAATCCAATTAAACTTTGGATTCTTTGGAGTGTGGGAGGAAACCAGAGCACCCGGTGAAAACCCACGCGGAAGAATCAAAGTGGAAATCCAAACATTTATTACGCTGCATCGGTAATGAATTTGCCCACTGAGCTAACATATCTAAATCATATTGGACGCTCTGTGCATCCTCCTCACAGCTCACAGTCTGTATCCTCTCCCCCCCCTCCTACCCCAGCTTTCAGTTGCCTGCACAGGAAAGATATGTTACATTTAGTTCCCTCCTGAGGGACTGACAAAGGAGGGTTAAGCATGAGCTAATTTACACCGAAAAATGTGATAATGAACAAATCATTGTTTATTTAGGGTGACATTGCCTGGAGCATAAATGTTGGCCCCATGAGTGATAATTCCCCTCTCTTTTTATAATACCCATGGGATATTTTACCAGAAGGATTACACCAAGGCTTTAATGCATTGTTTGACATGTGGCATCTTAAAAGTAACAAACTCCATTTGTCCTACGTTGGAAGTGTTATCTCAAATTTTGGGTTCAATTTTGGGTTAGGTTGGAACCATCAAACTCAAACACTAGAATGCTTCAAAGTGAACCATGGTTGAAACTACAAAATACTTCATAAAATGACCCCATCCTTCTTACTTAAAAATAGGCAGATCCAGCTTTTCAAATGAACAGCTGTGGATTTTGGAGCAACAAATTAACATGTTAATTTATTTGCCATTTGATTTAATTCAAAATACATACGTGCATTTAATTGTTTTTGATCGTTTGGGAATGCTAATATTTTATTATTTATTGAAATGTTCAAGTCTTGGTGTTTATCAAGACAATCCAGGGGCTAAAGTCTGCTGTTTGAACTTTGCTGCTCTTTGGTGTTCAGTGGGAATGTGCTTTCCAGCAAAAACTCACATACTCGGAAGATTCCATCCCACCCCTGCCATCATTTAACAATATTACATTGCAAATTGTTAAACTGGTAAGCACACTGCCCAAAGATGAATGGATGCAAGCTTTCCGCATTTATGAGTAGTAAACTGCAGATGCTGGTTTAAACCAAAGATAGACACAAAAAGCTGGATTAACTCAGCGGGTCAGACAGCATCTCTGGAGAAAAGGAATGGGTGACGTTTCTGGACAAGACCTTGAAGAAGGGTTTCAATACAAAACGTTAATCATTCCTTTTCTCCAGAGATGTTGTCTGACCCGCTGAGAATCCTGCTTTTTGTGTCTATCTTCCCACATTTATTACAATGCACCACATCCTCTTTCTCTTTACACAGCAACCAATTACAATCTGGAATACAGAGCATGCCAATATCCATGATTCAAAATATTCATATAAACCAACCACCAGAAACTCCAGTTTCCCATTAGAATTATCAAGTACTGTTGCAGGACTAGGATTGAACAGACAATATAAAGGTACACAATGGGGTTCTTCAGTACTATGTATAAATGAAAAGGAAACTGGAGTGTGCAAACTATATTTGTAGAACACAAAAAACTGCAGATTCTGGAATCTTGAGCAAAAAGCAAAATGCTGAGAGAACTCAGCGGTTTAGGCAGCATCTATGGAGGGAATGGACAGATTATGTTTCCGTCCAGATCCTTCTTCGGACTGATGAACTAGGAGGGAGAATGCTGGAAAAAAAAGGTGGGGGGCGCAGCCTGGCAGTGAAAGGTGAAGGCAGGTGATGGGGGATTATTTGAGTAAGTGACAATGGCTGGAGGTGAAAAGGACACAAAGAGTGGCTGATGCGGAAAGAAGAGGAGCAATGATGTGTAAAGCCGGAAAAAAAGATATGGTTGGGAGGTAAGATTAAAAGGAAATGGCGGACTTGGGGATGGAGAGGTGGAAAATGAGTGAATGGAGGCGGGGGGGGGGGGGGGGGGGGGGAGGGAGAGAGGAGCAGTATGACAAGGATGAGGGGGAGATAGTGCTAGGGGTATATAAGTATACTTCGGCTTTTTTCTTCACAATTTGCCGTCGATTCTCTTACAAATCAATTATTTCAGCAAGTTTTTTTTAATTTTTCAGACAGAGGGTGGTGAAACCAAACAAGCTAATTATTTTCCATCTCACACATGGATCACACTAAAAATTACCTTCCTTTTTTCCCTTTCTTTTCAGTCATAATAAATTTTAATAATAAATTTTATTTTAGGGCGCCTTTCAGGAATCTCAAGGACACTTTACAGAGATTAACAGGAATAAAAAACATATAATCAGAATAAAATAAATAATAAAGACATCACAGAAACACAAATTAAAAACAGAATTCAGTCCAAAAACAAAAAATCAAAAACACAATGTGAAAAATCATAGAACAAAGATCACTACATAACATTAAAAAAAACTTACAATTAACTATTCAATATCAAATTTTCATTTTTTTAATTAATTCACTGGTAAAACCATCAAATCCCATACATGACTGTAAAATAAATTAGAATCAATCTCACACGTGACATTCTGACAGTCATCACAAGCATAAATGTTCTTTAAACTTCAATTAAAAATTAACTTTAAATGTATTTTGATTTACTTCAAGTTTTCTAAATTATTACTGTAATATGTGGCACAGTTGGTACTCCATATTTTATCACTGTTTTGGATTAGCATCCCGATACTCAATTGAAAACAAGTGTACAGCAGATTAGAAGCTACTATTACATTATTTCTTCACAGTATGTCAGCCACTTCATTACAAATAGTAGCCAGTATACAAGTGAAACACGATGCATAACTCTTTCAGCAAATATTATCCTTTCCTATCGCATGAATAACCGCAAACATTTTGCAAATGCACAAAGCTATACTGACATCTTAAAAAAAAGAAACTGAGATTAAGAGGCATCAAAAAGGTCAACTGTGGTTTAGTTAGTACCACTCTCATCTCATATCACCTTCCTAGCTCAATCTAGAGGATCAAGCATTATAAAAACTGGACATGCCAATACTGCGGGAGTGCACCATGGTTGGAAATAATGTGCTTTGAATGAGACCAGAGCCTCAGATCTAATATTTAAAAAATAATCCTCTGGAACCATTTTGTGAAGATCAGTTCAGCTATGGTCAGTGACATACCAAATATCTATCGTTAATCAATGTTACCAAACAGATCGTAGACACAAAATGCTGGAGTAACTCAGCGGGACAGGCAGCATCTCTGCATAGAAGGAATGGGTGATGTTTCGGAAGGGACCCTGTTCAGAGAAGGGTCTCGCCATTAAACATCACCCATTCCTTCCAGGTTTCAAAGGTTTCAAAGGTCTTTTATTGTCACATATACCAATTAAGGTACAGTGGTATGCGAATGACTATACAGCCATACGAAAAAAAAGCAACAAGACACGCAACTACAAAACAGTTAACATAAACATCCACCACAGAGGATTCCCCACATTCCTCACTGTGATGGAACACAAAATAGTCCAATCTTCTTCCTCATTATTCTCCAGCGGTCATGGCAGTCGAACCTTCCGTTGGGGCAATCGAAGCTCCCGCATCCGGCGGTCGAAACTCCCGCGTCAGGGCGGTCAAAACTCCCGCGGCTTGGAGTTCCCGAAGTCGGTCTCCGATCAGAGACTGTGGGCTCTGTGTTGTTAAAGTCCGCAAGCACCCATGGTTGGAGCTCCGAGGTCGATCCCTGGCAAAGGGATCGTGAGCTCCGCAATGTTAAAGTCCTGCAGGCGACCGCCGTGGACCTCTCAAAATTGGTCTCCAGCAAAGGCTGCCAACTCCTCGATGTTAGGCCGCAGTGCGAGGTAAGAGATTAGAAAAAGTTTCCCCTGACCCCCCCCCCCCATAAAACAAGCTGAAGAACACTAAAAACATACATCTAACACATACATTAAAACACAAAAGGAAAGGACAGACAGACTGTTGGCGAGATGCTGCCTGTCCCGCTGAGTTACTCCTACATTTTGTGTCTATCTTCAGTGTAAACCAGCATCTGCAGTTTCTTCTTACTCCCTACCAAACAGGTCACCTGGTCGTTTTCCCACTATCATTTATGGGAATTTACTATATACAGCTGGCTGCCATGTTTCATTATTTCAGAAATAACTTTGTTTCATAAAACATTGGTATTAATTTATTATTATCACATGTAGTTAGTTTAAAAAAAATTTGGATACAATGCAGTCAAATCATTCTGTACGAGTACCATCAAGCCATTACCCAAGTACAACAGTTAGTGCAAAGAGAAAAAATATCAGCATGCAGACTATAGTGTTATGCCATTATTGTATTGCAGTTACATAGAGGAAGTGCAGATAAAATAAAAGTATAGGGGGTGCAAGGAGGATGATAGGGTTATTAGGAATACACCCTTTGATTTATGAGAGATCCATTCAGCAGTCTGTGAATGGGATGACACTGTTCCCGAGTCTGATGGTACATACATTCAACTACCCGACGTGGGAAAGGAAAGAGGGAATGACTGGGGTGTAAATGGTCCTTGATTATATTGTCTGCTCTCACGAGCCAGTTGTAACGTAAAAGTCAATGGGAGGAAGGGGGAAGAGAGGTGGCTGGATTGTGCGATGGCTCGGCTACGTCCACAATTATCTGCGATTTTTCATGTTTTGTGCAAAACCTTTTGCCAAACCAAACTCTGATGAATCCCAGTAGGATGCATGATACAGAGGAAGGTGCAAGAGGCAGTGGAATTATATTACTATTTAGGAAGGTCTGGGTATAGGAGGAAAGTACTAAATTGGGGGACGAAAATTGCAATATTATGAGGCAACATGAGGGAGAGTATATCTGGCGAACCTGGTAAGGCCACATCTGACATGTGGGGATCTTTTCAAGCCCAGCTGATCAGATTAAGACAGGCATTTCAAGAGAGTAATGAGGAGGAACAAGGATGACAAGGTAAGGAAACTTTGCATGACAAGAGAATTTATAAATCGGGTCAAAAAAAAGGAAGCATACATAAATGTAGATGGGTTGTTAGTAAGTTTAGTTTAGTTTAGAGATACCGAGCAGAGATTAATCTAGGGGAGAAAGAAGAAAAATAAAATAAACAGAGAATAAGAGGCGGTGGGTTTCTTAAATGTGTATATTTTAATGCTAGGAGCATTGTAAGAAAGATGGATGAGCTTAGAGCCTGGATTGACACCTGGAAGTATGATGTTGTGGCGATCAGTGAAACATGGTTGCATGAGGGCTGTGATTGGAAACTAAATATTCCAGGATTTCGTTGCTTCAGGTGTGATAGAATTGGAGGGGCAAGAGGTGGAGGTGTTGCATTGCTTGTCAGGGAAGATATTACAGCAGTGCTTTGGCAGGATAGATTGGAGGGCTCGTCTAGGGAGGCTATTTGGGTGGAACTGAGAAGTGGGAAAGGTGTAGCAACACGTATTATAGACCGCCAAATGGGGAGCGAGAATTGGAAGAGCAAATATGTAAGGAGATAGCAGATATTAGTAGTAAGCACAAGGTAGTGATTGTGGGAGATTTCAATTTTCCACATAGACTGGGAAACACATTCTGTAAATGGGCTGGATGGTTTGGAGTTTGTAAAATGTGTGCAGGATAGTTTTTTGCAGCAATACATAGAGGTACCTACTAGAGAAGGGGCAGTGCTGGACCTCCTTTAGGAAATGAGACAGGTCAGGTGGCGTATGTATGCGTTGGGGAGCACTTCGGGTCCAGTGATCACAATACCATTAGTTTCAATATAATTATGGAGAGGGTCAGAACTGGACCGCGGGTTGAGATTTTTGATTGGAGAAAGGCTAACTTTGATGAGATGCGAAATGATTTAAAAGGAGTGAATTGGGACATTTTGTTTTATGGGAAGGATGTAGAAGAGAAATGGAGGACATTTAAAGGGGAAATTTTAAGAGTGCAGAATCTTTATGTCCCTGTTCGGTTGAAAGGAAATAGTAAAAATTGGAAAGAGCCCTGGTTTTCAAGGGAAATTGGACACTTGGTTCAGAAAAAGAGAGAGATTTATAGAAAGGGGGGCGCTGCACTGGCAGCAGCCTGTCGGCAGCGTGTCCGTTTTTTTCCCAACTTTTTTTATTTTTTTAGTATGTTTAAAAGTCTGTTTTTAATGTTTCTTTGTGTGTTATGTGTGGGGGGTGGTGTGGGGGAGTAAGGGGGAAACCGTTTCGGCCGCCTCTTCCATGGAGAGGCGATTTTTTTCAGGTCGCCTCCCCCGTGGCCTAACAGCAAGGATCGGCGCGGACTTTCCCGGAGACGCGCCCGGAGCTTCAGCGGCGGGCGCAGCGTGGACTCTCGGCGCGGAGCGGGTGAGACCTCGCTGGAGGGGAGCACTCCGTTACGCTGGCCCGGCAGCCGGCAGCCTGAAGGCGCGGTCTGCAGAACTCCAGCTGGTGCGGCGTCTACAGTCCGGGATCCCTCATGGAGGACCCGGGGGGAAGAAGAAGCTTCCACCGCCGGCCCGCGGCCGTCTTCTACCGCGGGGCCGGCATGGACTTACCATCTCCCCTGGAGGGGAGCTTCGACCGCCGGCCCTGCAGACTGCGGTGCTTCCGGCTGCGGCACGGCAGGTACTTTAAAACTTTGACCGCCGGCCTGCGGCCTTCACCAGCCTGAAGCCGCGGTCTCTGGTTGGGAAGAGCCGATCCTGGACTCACCTTGACTTTGACTTTGTCCCTTACCATCTGGACGCCCGCAGCAACGGCTGTGGAGGGTGGTGGTCCCGACCACGGGGGAAAATGGAGGAGGACTGGCCAAGCTCTGTGCCTTCCACCACAGTGATGAATGCTGTGGTGGATGTTTGTGTAAAATTTTTATTGTGGTTGTGTTCTTTATTATTGTACCGCTGCTGGCAACCCAAATACCACCGACCTTACACAAAATTGCTGGGGAAACTCAGCGGGTGCCCCTACCACTGACCTTGGTTGTGTGGCAATTAAATTATATCTATATCAATTATATCAATCTACAATAATTATAGGCAGCATGGAGTGAATGAGGTGCTTGAGGAGTATAAAGAATGTAAAAAGAATCTTAAGAAATAAATTAGAAAAGCTAAAAGAAGATATGAGGTTGCTTTGGCAAGTAAGGTGAAAGTAAATCCAAAGGGTTTCTACAGCTATATTAATAGCAAAAGGATAACGAGGGATAAAATTGGTCCATTAGAGAGACAGAGTGGACAGCTATCTGCAGAGCCAAAAGAGATGGGGGAGATATTGAACAATTTCTTTTCTTTGGTATTCACCAAGGAGAAGGATATTGAATTATGTGAGGTAAGGGAAACAAGTAGAGTAGCTATGGATACTATGAGATTCAAAGAAAAAGAAGTACTGACACTTTTGAAAAATAAAAAGTGGATAAGTCTCCAGGTCCTGACAGGATATTCCCTAAGACATTGAGGGAAGTTAGTGTAGAAATAGCAGGGGCTATGACAGAAATATTTCAAATGTCATTAGAAACGGGAATGGTGCCCGAGGATTGGCGTACTGCGCATGTTGTTCCATTGTTTAAAAAGAGTTCTAAGAGTAAACCTAGCAATTATAGACCTGTTAGTTTGACTTCAGTGGTGGACAAATTAATGGAAAAGATACTTAGAGATAATATATATAAGCATCTGGATAAACAGGGTCTGATTAGGAACAGTCAACATGGATTTGTGCCTGGAAGGTCATGTTTGACAAATCTTCTTGAATTTTTTGAAGAGGTTACTAGGGAAATTGATGAGGGTAAAGCAGTGGATGTTGTCTATATGGACTTTAGTAAGGCCTTTGACAAGGTTCCTCATGGAAGGTTGGTTAAGAAGGTTCAATTGTTGGGTATAAATGCAGGAGTAGCAAGATGGATTCAACAGTGGCTGAATGGGAGACGCCAGAGAGTAATGGTGGATGGCTGTTTGTCAGGTTGGAGGCAGGTGACTAGTGGGGTGCCTCAGGGATCTGTGTTGGGTCCACTGTTGTTTGTCATGTACATCAATGATCTGGATGAAGGTGTGGTAAATTGAATTAGTAAGTATGCAGATGATACTAAGATAGGTGGTGTTGTGGATAATGAAGTAGATTTCCAAAGTCTACAGAGAGATTTGGGCCATTTGGAAGAATGGGCTGAAAGATGGCAGATGGAGTTTAATGCTGATAAGTGTGAGGTGCTACATCTTGGCAGGACAAATCAAAATAGGACGTACATGGTAAATGGTAGTGAATTGAGGAATGCAGTTGAACAGAGGGATCTAGGAATAACTGTGCATAGTTCCCTGAAGGTGGAATCTCATGGAGATAGGGTGGTAAAGAAAGCTTTTGGTATGCTAGCCTTTATAAATCAGAGCATTGAGTATAGAAGTTGGGATGTAATGTTAAAATTGTACAAGGCATTGGTGAGACCAATTCTGGAGTATGGTGTACAATTTTGGTTGCCCAATTATAGGAAGGATGTCAACAAAATAGAGAGTACAGAGGAGATTTACTAGAATGTTGCCTGGGTTTCAGCAACTAGGTTACAGAGAAAGGTTGAATGTTAGGTCTTTATTCTCTGGAGCGCAGAAGGTTAAGGGGGGACTTGACAGAGGTCTTTAAAATGATGAGGGGGATAGACAGAGTTGAGGTGGACAAGCTTTTCCCATTGAGAGTAAGGAAGATTCAAACAAGAGGGCATAACTTCAGATTTGAGGGACAGAAGTTTAGGGGTAAAATGAGGGGGAACTTCTTTACTCAGAGAGTGGTAGCTGTGTGGAATGAGCTTCCAGTGGAAGTGGTGGAGGCAGGTTCGATTTTATCATTTAAAAATAAATTGAATAGGTATATGGATGGGAAAGGAATGGAGGGTTATGGTCTGAGTGCAGGTAGATGGGACTAGGGGAAAATAATTGTTCGGCACGGACTTGTAGGGCCGAGATGGCCTGTTTCCGTGCTGTAATTGTTATATGGTTATATGGTTATATGGAATCAGGCCCTTTGGCATACCAAGTCCGCACTGACCAGCATTCCCTGCACATTAACACTATCCTACACACACTATGGACAATTTTATATTTCCACCAAGTCATTTAACCTACAAATATGTACATCTTTGGAATGTGGGAGGAAACCGAAGATCTCGAAGAAAACCCACGCAGTCGTGGGGAGAACGTACAAACTCTGTAGACAGTACCCGTAGTCGGGCTTGAACCCAGGTCTCTGGCAGTATAATCACTGTAAGGCAGCAACTCTACCACTGCGCCACCGTGCCGCCCTAATATAAGTTTGCAGATAACACCAGTGGTATAGCTGCAGACAGTGAGGAAAGCTGTCAAAGGATACAGTGATATTTATATCAGTTATCGATATAGGCAGAGAAATAGCATATAATTAAATCCGAGCAATTGAGATGTTGTACTTTGAAAGGTTGAATGTAAGGGGAAAGCATACAGTTAATGGCAAGACCTGAACAACATTAATGTCCAGAGGGATCACAGAGGTTGACGGGAAACCTGATAAAAGCTCAGAAAATTACGAGGCATAGATAATGTTGACAGTCAAAATAGTTTTTCCAGGGTGGAAATGTCAAATACTAGAGGGCATAGCTTCTAGGAGAGAGCAGAAAAGTTTAAAGGAATCTGTGCGGCAAGTTTTGTTTTTACAGTCGTAGGTGCCAGGAATGTGCTGCCAATGATCGTGATGGAAGCTGATACAACAGTACTATCCAACAGGCTTTTAGAAAGGCACATGAGTATGCAGGGAATGGCAGAGGATGGATCGTAGGCAGGCAGAAGAGATTAGTTTAATTTGGCATCATGTTTGGCACAGAAATAGTGGGCCAAAGTGCCTGTTTCTATACTGTACTGTTCTATGTTGCAAGTCCCCCCGTTGTACACAGATTTCACATCTCTGGGCATGTTAATGCAAAATGGCTAATCTTTGCCACTAACCTGGAGTGAAATTTTCAGATGGCTTTTCTGTCACTTGGGGATTGTTAACAGCTGACTGCATCATCAGCCAGTGTCTTCATACATAAATTTTCCAACAACAATCACCACATGAAAATTAGGAAATGCCACAATGTATTTCTCTCTTTCCCTGTTCCAGGAAAATTAAAGCCAACTAGTTCTCTCCCAATATATCTGAGGTCAGACAATGAAATAATTTCTCTTTTAAAAATTTCCTATCCCTTCTTCTGTTTAACTGACATTAAAAGTATTTTTTTCTGAGAAAATGTTGATTACCATATATCACTATAAAATTTTAAAAAAGAAAAAAAGACACAACACACTATAGAATTCAACATGAACGGCCATTTTTTCTCTCTGTAGCGAGCTTAAACCTTCCTTAAACCTGCCCCCCACTGAGTCTAAATTTTGCGGCAAGTTAGACTCCAGTCTAAGGTCAGTCCAAGCTTTGGCGATTAGTAGAAAGACAACTTAGACTTTAGTCTAAATATCGGGGATTTAAACCCGCCGTCGAGTCTAAATTGCAGATTAACCTGCTGTTAGGTTTAAAAAAATTAGTAGAATACGGGCCAAAGGATTTAAATTAAAATATAAACACTTTTACGAATCCTTTGAAGTCCAATTTTTCTTTGTGTCATATGGAAAATCAGCCTAATTGTACAAGTTGCTGGAAAATCTTGTATTCGTACAATTACCAGTTCAGAAGTACTTAATTGGCTGTAAAATATGTTGGAATAACCTGTGGTTAGGAAAAGGTGTGATATTAATGTATTTTATTTCCAGAGAAGTCATATCCCCTGCAAAACAGAACTATGGCTGTAGATTGGTGATAATCTAACTGAATGGCAGGCCAAACTTGGGAGTTGATTGGCCAAGATCTGTTCCTATGATTGCAAAATCATTACAAGTAATTGGCTTTGAACTCTTTATTTCTAGATTTAGAAGCATAAGTGCAGGTGTTATACATGAAATTTGGGAACTAATATTTTTATCTCTCATTGAAATACACAGAGAAATTTCAGTAGAGTATATCAATATTATGTTTCTTATTGAGGAACCATTTTGAAATGTATTGTAGCTTTTTAAACAAAGTAAGGAAATATGTCCTCCGTGCATTATATAACTATTTGCGGAATCCACTTTTTCTTAATTTCAGAGGCTTTCAATAAAAGACAGTAAAACATTTAGAAAATATTTTATGATTAATCCATTGTGCATAATCCATTGTTGATGGGATGCAAATTTTTAAAGAAATACTGGACTAAGTGGGACCCGTTGGGTCCCATGTTCTCACGGGAGGGCTGGTCCCCCAATGTAATATTCCACCTCTCCACCAATTCCAATATTGGTGGCAAGTGGGGGGGGCTTCCAGGAGCGCTAGTATGGGTATTATGGGCTGAAGGGACTGGTTTCCAGAGGGCTAATATGGACATTGTGGGCCAAATGGATTCTTCGGGTGACAGCTCAGTCACTCAAGCCCGATGTACTGGCAGCTCACTCACGGCTGGTGGGCGAGCAGTTGACTATTCCTTGAAATTCCATTTCCAGCAGGGTGCAAGGCCGTCCGAATTCAAGTGCAGTTTCCGACCATTTCAAGCAGGGTGCAAGGCCACGAATTCAAGTGCAATTTCATACCACTTCAAGCAGGGTGCAGGGCCACCAAACTCAAGTGCAGTTTCCTACCACTTCAAGCAGGGTGCAGGGCCACCAAACTCAAGTGCAGTTTCCTACCACTTCAAGCAGGGTGCAGGGCCACCAAACTCAAGTACAGTTTCCTACCACTTCAAGCAGGGTGCATTGCCACCAAACTCAAGTGCAGTTTCATGCCACTTCAAGCATGGTGCAAGGCCGCCAAAATGCTAAGCAGAGTGAAACCACCATAAAACCACACAAAACACCACATAAACACCACACTCACAGTTCAGTAGAAATTCAGTGTGTTCAGTTGATTCACAGCTCAGACAGAGTCATGACCTCTCCCTCCCCCATCTTGCAGAGACTGAACCACACCCACACTTCCCGGTTTTATAATCCCTCCCCCCTCCCACCGGAAGGGGCGTGGCATTCATGGCGTGATTGACAGGAGAGATTCTCAACATTTTTTTAAACACGAATAACACTTTTATTTTTCATTGATGGGAAGAATCCTCTGCACCTGATGAGCGGAGGGGGACTGAGTAGGATGGCCAAAAAATCACAGCCGTAAGTGGTAGCGTTTTATCTAAAATCAATATACAGTGCAAACAGGAAGTTGTCAAGTTACCACCACCAACAGCCATTTGCAGTGCAGCATTTCAAAGCAGTTACCACCACCAACAACCATTTGCAGTGCAGCATTTCAAAGAAGTTACCACCACCAACAGCCATTTGCAGTGCAGCATTTCAAAGCTGTTCAAAGCATGTGTTCAGTGTTATTCACAGCTCAGAGAGACGTGATCCCCTCGCTTCCTCCATCTTGCAGAGACTGAGTAAGGCACAACACTTCTGGGTTTTATAGTCCCTCCCCCCTCCCAGCAGCAGGGGCAGCAGAGAGAATGTCAACATTTTTTAAACATTAATAACTCTTTTATTTTTCATCGATGGGAAAATCCTCTTGTCCTGCGCAGTGGAGGGGGACTCTGAGTAATTTGGCCAAAAATCACAGCCGTAAGTGGCAGCGTTTTTTCAAAAATCATGAAACAGAAAAACAGGAAGTGGTCAAGATCTTACTTTTAGTAATATAGATGTCATGTTCACTGGGGAATCCTGTGCACATGATTTCTCTTGCAATATAATCTACCCATTCAGTTGGCTGGAATATCGTAAATAGAGATGTTCCTTTTGATTTGAAGACTGATACTACCTTTAGAAGAACAAGGCCCATCCTTGCTACAGAATTTGCTTTTTTATTTATAATGTAATCAAATTTTGATATTCTCAAAATCTATCTACTTGGAATGCTTGAAATATACTTGAAGACAGCAAGTGAAATAACATAGAACTAGTATGAATCTATGAACAATGGCTGGCGTGGACACGGTGGGTCAAAGGCCTGTTTCCATGCTGTATCTTTCAATCAATCAAAGAGACACGGGATAAAATTCATTCTTGCATGGCGTCCAGAATTTCTTCAGCTTGACTGGTTTTGCTAATTCTTGAGTGAAGACTCTTTCCTTTACTATTTTATTACCCAAACGGTGCACCTTGAACCTCTTCTATGGCATTGTTAATGGTGATGGGGTTGATCGCAGCCTTGTTTGGTAATTCTGACGCCAAGAATGACAGAGGCTGCAGAAAGCGGTGGACATTGCCTCATCCATCATGGTACTGACCTCCACCTTGGAAGGGATCTACAGGAAATACTGCGTCAAGAAAGCAACTAATTTCATCAAAGACCCACACACCTCTGGCCACGCACTTATATCACGGCTACCATCGGGAAAATGGGACAAGAGCCTGAGAACGGTTACCTCCAGCTTCAAGAACAGCTTCATCCATCAACCATCAGCTCTTGAACCACCTTGCACAACCCTCAGCAACGAACTACTATGGGCTTTGCAAAAGGTTGCACTATGTACTAGAGTCTGAAGAATGGTCTACAGACCCATGTACTAGAGTCTGGAGAAGGGTCTCGACCCGAAACGTCGCCTATTCCTTCGCTCCATAGATGCAACTAGTAAGAATTGTTCTGGTCCCAGTGCACATGACAAATAAATAGTCTTGATTCTTGCTTGTCTTCTGTTTTATTTTCAGATTCATCCATCAAGATACAAAAATTAACAGGAAAAATTGTCCAGTCATGGCTATCAGAAATATGGCATTAGTTTCAACAAAAGGCCCATGATATAGTCAAGAAAACAGTAAGCTTAAGAATTAGGATAAGTCCATAAATCAGCAAAAGAGGTCCAAGGCATTGAGAATGAAGAAAGTAAGAGTAGGCTAGCAAAAACAAAAAACTGACTGTAAGAGCTTCTGGAGTTACGTGACAAAGAAAATAGATTGACAAGAGATAATGTGAGTCCTTTACAGGCTATGAAAGGATAAACTATGAGGGGGAAAAGGGAAATCACAGAAAAAAACTATTTTGTTTATTTTCCCCACAACAGGCACAAAAAATTATCCTGGAAATAGCCCAGACTGAATGGGAAGCTCAAAGATGCGGCATAAGCAAAAATATTGAGTATTTATTGCAATAAATGGTGTTGAATCCTCAAGGCTTAACGATCTATATCCTATGGATATGAAAGGAGGTGGGTACAGAGGAACTGGATTCACTGATTGTTATCTTCCAAAATATTCTTCCTAAGATCAGGATACCAGATCTGTACACTATATTCTAGATCCAGATCACCAGGGCACTATAAAATTGGAGCAAATATCTGCACTCTCGGTCTCAAACCCTCTAGCAATAAAGTCAGAATTCCATTTGCCTCCTTAAATGGTGAGCAGCTGGAAATTATAAAGCAGAAAGTGTAATACAGACCCATGTACTGACATAACCAAAATCTGTGTAGGAAGGGACTGCAGATGCTGTAGCTTATCCTACCTCCAGTCTCCCCCCCCCCCCTCCCTTTACTTTCTTTCTGAAGAAGGGCTCCGACCCAAAATGTCATCTGTTCCTTTTCTCCAGAGATGCTGCCTGACTTGCTGAGTTGCTCCAGCACTTAAATGTACCAAAACCTACTGTAGAGATACAAAAAAGGGCCAACAGAATGTTCACTCCCACTGTGAAGTGGTGAAACTACAGAAGGAATGAATTTATTTGTGGCTGTAGAAACCCCTTAGACATCTAGAAAGCTGTATTCGACAGTTGGCACGGCACTTTGAGAACACAAGGCAGTGGAGACTCAGCAGAATTATACTAAGGTCAAGCCTCATATTCCATTGAATATGGTAGTAAGGAATGTCCTATCATGGATATTTAAGAACATTAAAACAAGTTGACAGAGGCACAAGTGAGGGAATCAA
This sequence comes from Amblyraja radiata, assembly GCF_010909765.2. NCBI lineage: Eukaryota > Metazoa > Chordata > Chondrichthyes > Rajiformes > Rajidae > Amblyraja > Amblyraja radiata. The sequence goes on along the minus strand of NC_045961.1, from coordinate 85,282,685 downwards.
GCAAAATGGGGAGAGAAAAACATTTACGAGCCCACAAGAAGCTTGACTATAGCACAATGCAACAACACTGAAGTAATAAAACATTCAAAGGCATTTATTAATCAAAAATTGTCACCAAGCTCCAAAATAATAAGATACCACCAACATGTGTAAGAAGGAACTGCAGATGCTGATTTAAACCGAAGATAGACACAAAAAGCTGGAGTAACTCAGCGGGACAGGCAGCATCCCTGGAGAGAAGGAATGGGTGATGTTTTGGGTCGAGACCCTTCTTCAGATACCACCAATAACTTGTTTTACATTCCCTCCACAGATGTTGCCTGATGTAAAGTTACTCCAGCACTATACGTTTTATTCAGGTGTTCCAGCTCCAGCTGGAGTTACTTGTAGCTCCAGCTTGTTTTTCTTTTCCACTTAGTAGATGTGCACATTGCTGACTAAGGCAGCATTTGTCATCCATTGGTTAAAGATTGTAGTGGAAATGAAGCCACACCTTTAACTGCTATAACCTTTAGCGTGAAGGTGCGCCCATTGAGGTCTCCACAAAGTAGGGTTGGGTCTAGGTATCTTGGCTATCCAAAATAGTGGGAGAAGAAAATGCAGATTAGGAGTGTGGTGAAAGGGAGTGAGGGGTGCAGTGAGAAAATGTCAATGTGACCACAAAGGTAGTGGCCAATTTGATGAAGGATTTCTGAACTGAAACAATAACTGTTTCTCTTTCTTCGGGTGTTGCATGACCTGCTGAATGTTTCCAGTATTTTGTTCTTACAACACATAAATGGTTACTAGGACATGGAACTGGACTTGAAAAACAGACAACAACTTAGCTTGATTAAAAAGCTTCTTGTTCTCATTGCTTATTTTGAAAAAAACACAAATGATTTGCTACTCATATTTGATTATTAAAATAAGCTTACAAACATGATAATTTATGGATATACTCTGCCACAATATGTAAATTAGATCAAGCTTAAATAATTATCTTCAAAATGCAATATATTTTATTCAATATGCCTGCTTTAAATGTTTCCAGATCTTTGTGATGCTGTGCAATAATAATATTTAGGACATTGTCCCATATAACACAATGGAGGGGTATATTTAGTTCCAAGCCAAAGTGCACCCTTCCCTCTCCCATTAAATAAATGAACAGGTGAACATCCATATGCAGACAACCAAAAAGCAGATCCTTCAATCTAGGACTGCACCAGACATAGCAGACACAAACAAATGGAAAGTTCCACATATACATCTGTCGAGATTTATTAAATGGAGCACAGATCACTTAGTCTCCATTCAATTAGTGGCAACTGGTTAATGGATGTTTGAAAATTTAAAACAGAATTCAAAATTTTACGAGACAATAACCAAAGTAAACTCAATATGTCATCACAATAATTTGCAGTAAGAGTTCCGTAAAAATAAAACTCAGCATGCGTCTGGTTGCTTAGAATCAAAATGCCTTGATGTTTCAACATTTTCACATCAAGGTGCAATCTCTCGAATGACCAGGGCAAAATAATGAATTAGTCTCTGAAGACACTATCACATAAAAAGAACACACAGTACCCACTTCCAAGTACAGAAAGTAAATCTATAAATAGGAGTCATTCATGTCATTGTCCATTCATGAATGCATTCAGGAAGTGGTTTTCGCAACGCACTCCATGTCTTGAATAGAGACGTAGAACCAGCTTTACTGCAGATCAACCACATTTTGGAAGCCATGCCATTCTAAGCATGCATCGATTCTCCATTACATACTAAATTACATACTCAACAATGATTTCACGAAATTAACAAATAAAAGATTTGCATTTGTAAAGTGCCCGTCACAATTTCTGGGCATCTTAAAGTGGTTTACAGCTTTTTAAATAATGTAGTCATTTTATTGTGTAGGAATCATGGCAGTCTCCACAAAGTGCAAGGTGACAATGGCCAGATGATCTCTTTTAGTGATGTTTGTTAAGAGATAACTCTCAGCCAGGACACAAGGAAGAAGTTCAGTACAACCTTCTCAAAATAGTGCTGTAGAAATGTTAACATGTTAACAAGAGCAGAAAGGAAGCATCAATTCTGCATTCCTTCCAACACATTGCACATTCAAGGCATAACAGTCTTCTAAGAAAGCTTCACGCCCTCAACCCTCAGCACTACACCAGGAGAATCAATATAGACTTTATGTTCGGAGAAAATCTGCACATTTATGATAATACTGCTAAAACCTAAACCTATAGTGGTCTCAGGCCCAGCAAACTAAGAAAAACATGCATAGGGGCAAAGGGGGCAAACTCAGCAATGGGCCTCCCAAAATTTCAACGGATTTTTAAAAATCAAATACATAGGAGCTACCAACAGATGAGACATTAAATTTCTTCCACAATTTTTTTGCTTTGTTGGCTTATCCTTTTTTTTCAGTCACTTGGGATCGAACATGGCTTGCTTCTACTCCAGTTCTGTGGACTCTGACATGACTGCCATTTTTCTGTGTTTCTGTGTGCTCCTGGCGTTTGGACTCAAGGTTCGCAGAGCCATCCCAAATACTCCTTTTCCATTTTGAGTGGTCGTGGGCCAGAGGCTCCCAGCAGTCAGTGGTTGATGTTGCTTTCCTCACCCCAAGGAGGCTTTGAGAATGTTTTCAAATCCTTTCCTTCTGTCCATCTGGTAACCACTTCCCATGACAGAGAGAGCTGAAAGTGCATCTTTAGGGCCTCCGTGCTGGGATGTTGGCTTTTGTTACTATGGCTTCTTATCTCTGATATAATGTCTGACAAAACGAAACCCTGTGTGTCATTGTAGCTTGGCTCGCCCCATTAGTGGGCAGGATTACCAAAATTATAGGTAACAATATTTTTTTTATAATATTAGACCAGTTTATTGGGTTTAATTTATCATGGCAGCCATTAAATTCATTTATTTGCTTTCCCCAAAATATTACTGTTTATAAACAAACCAATATTCATAACTTTAATAACTTCAACCGCAGCTCCCCAAATGTTCTCGATACTTAGTTTCCAAGTTCCACAAACAGGAACTAGGGCAACGCTTTCTCCTGTTGACTCATCAACAAACTACCCACCTCAGCCTGTCATCCTCCACATTATTCATTATTCCTCAAGCCCTATGCCATTCCAACACCTTAATCATAGTGCCATAACCATCAAAACCTTCAGACACACCATCTCAACGCTATTATCTTTCTCTCTGCTTTTAAGGCCTTACAATTCTCTGTAATGGCCCTGATATAACTCATGCCACTAACGTATTTTCCCTTCTGGAGCTGTGAGCAATACTCTCTTCACTGCTCATTAGGCCATGGTTCAAATCTCAACAGAAACACTAAAATCTACACAGGCATTCTGGCCAGTACTGAGTGAATGCTGCGCCAGAAGTTTAGTCTTCCAAACAGGAGGTATCCCATCTGTCCTCTCAAATGAATACAAAAGATCCCACAGCACTAAGGGAGTTTCCCCAGAGTTGTTACCAGTATTTTTCCCTCATCCAATACCTTAAAAAGTAAGTAAGTAAAAAGTAAAGTATCCTTTATTGTCATTCAGACCTTCCGGTCAGAACGAAATTTCGTGCCTTACAGTCATATATATAATAAAATAACAAAAACACACAATAAACACAAATTTAATATCCACCACAGTGAGTTCACCAGGCACCTCCTCATTGTGATGGAAGGCAAAAGTCTTAAAGTCTTTGTCTCTTCCCTCCTTGTTCTCCCTCTGCGCTGAGGCGATCCAGGCTTCCGATGTTGTGACCCCGCCAGGTGATGGCAAGCAGGTCAGTCCCGCGGCTGAATCCGAGCTCCGCGAACGGGCCAGTTCAAACTCCGCGGCCCGGGGTGGTCGAAGCTGCCGCCCTCCAGTCCAGCAGACGAAGCTGGTGTTGCGGGAGCTCCGGAAAAACAGGTCACCAACCTGTGACCTGCGAGCTCCCGACGATGTCGTCCACTGGCCTGCGGCCGAGCCTCCGAGGCACCGGTCGGGTCGCCGCCGCCGGAATGCCGCCCCAGCCCCGAAGTCGGGCTGCCCCCGGAACGCCGCCCCAGCCCCGAAGTCGGGCCGCCGCCGGAACGCCGCCCCAGCCCCGAAGTCGGGCCGCCGCCGGAACGCCGCCACAACCCCAAAGTCGGCCAGCCTCGCGCTGGTAAGTCCTGGCTGGCTCTGCCTCCAGAGCCTCGAGGTAGTTCCCAGTTGGAGGCCGCCAGCTTTGCCATTAGGCCTCAGACGGAGATGGGGAAACAACAAGAAAAAACTCTCCAAACAGTACAATAATGCTCTATTCAGGACACTGCTAGGCTTAGTATAGCCTCCACATTTCTCATGTTATGACTCTTCAGCAATATATCATTACTAGGGAGATGCTTTGGGATGCCATGAAAATAGTAAAGTACCTTCAAGTCCTGCTTTTTCTCTACTTGTCCCAAGCTACATTTTGGGTCTTCATATTGAAAGCAGACAAATATCATTTAATTTACAAAGCAACCGAGAGAAATATCATTTGCTGTATTTTTGAAAGCAATACAGTTTCTCAGTGAAATGCATTTAAATTATACAACAAAAATTGAGCATACATTAGGAGTTGTCCAGTTAAAAACGAGGCTGCTGAGTTGCTTGTGATTCTGTTTAATTAACAGTGCAGTATGTTATATGACCACAACCCATTTTCATAAGTACAAAGTACAAAGTAAAAAGTGAAACACTAATTAGTTACTTACAGCGTTGGAGTCCACATCACTGTGAATTGCAACTGTTTTTATCCCCATCTTTTTGCAAGTCTTCATGATCTGCAGAGTAACACATATTTCTAAGTAACACTCGTGTTGATAAATTTAACTGAACATTGCAAATCTGCTAGATTCCGCAGAACATTTCCTTTTCACTTAATGGGCATTTACAATTCCAAAACATTTGGTGACAACTTTAAATAGTGTAGACGATTTTCCTGTTTAGATTAGTAGAAGATTGTCCAAGAGATCCTAACATGGTGAACCAGAACACAAGTGCCTACTGTTTAATAATAAGAGGTACAGGACCGATCTGGACAATGTGGGCCACCATTCACTGAATGTCCATGTGCCTCCTAAAGTCATTGACATTCAGAAAGAAAGGAATAAACTAAACAGGGTAGAAAGTACATACAAGGTGATGTCACATTTAAACCATAATATCAAATAATTAAACAGCTTAAGATGGCGGTCATTTGGTCCATCCTGCTTGCGGCATTCAATTCTCCCCATTTCACCTACTCTTTCAGCAAAGTCTTGCAAATGTTTTCTTGTATCTTAAACAAACCTTTTGTTATTAGCCGTTGAAGCTGCTTCAACTGTCTTTTCACATACCAAATCATGGCTACACACATTTAAAACTGGCTTGGAAAAAAAACAATTGGAGAGAGAAGATACAAAGAATTGCAGATGTTGCTTCACAACCAAGTGCTGGAGTAACTCAGCGTGTCAGGCAGCATCACTGGAGAACATGGATAGATTATATTTTTGGTCGGAGCCCTTCTTCCAACTGATCGATAGATGGCATTTTGGATTGGGACCCTTCTTCAGATTAGTTCCTGATAAAGTCATAGAGTCATATAGCATGGAAACAGGTAACTTTGGCCCAACTGCCCACGCCAACCAACATGCCCCATCTTCCTCAGTCCCACCTTCTCATCTATTCCTCTCATGATCTTATACACCTCCATAAGATCACCCCTCATCCTCCAGCTCTCCAAGGAATAAATTACTAGCCTGCTCAACCCCTCCCGATAGCTCAGGCACTGAAACCCAGGCAAGATCCTCGTAAATCTTCTCTGCAACCCCTTTCCATCTTAACAGCAGGTTTCCTATAACAGGGAGAACAAAATTGAACACAATACTCTAGATGAGTAATGTGGCCTCTAAATGAAGGGCAATGTGCCGAAAGCCCCCAGACCACCCCATCTACCTATGATGCCACTTTCAATGAACTGTGTAGGTCCTGTCGTGGTTAGACCTCCTAAAATGCAGTTTTCTGTATTAAACTCCATCAAGCATTCCTCAGACAACCTGCCCAATCAAGATCCTGCCGCAATTTTTGACAACTATCTTCAGTATCTACAATACCACCTATTTAGTGTCATCTGCAAATTTACTAATCATGCCTTGTTCGTTCTCATCCAAATAATTTCTATAGATGACAAACAGCAATGTGCCCAGCACCGAACCCCGAGAAACACTTCTAGTCACAGCCCTTTAGTCCGATAAACAACCTTCCACCATCACCTTCAGTTTCCAAGCCAATTTTCTATCCAGTCATCTATCTCTCTTATATTAATTAAAATTCTAATGCCAGTTGACTCATCTACATACTTCATTGCAGATTAGAAATTATAGTTTAAATACAATATTAATTATAAAATCTAAAAAGAAAATTCTCAACAAGTGCATATGCAGTATTTCAGTAATGTCAGCAGCAATTTCCAAACAAGGAAATCTTTCCATGTCACTCCCTCTACGCTGGTCATCCACTCTCTTACGGAAGACCTCACTGTCCAGACATGCAAGTATGATTGCAAAAATACTGGAAGAGATAAAATGCAGGAGTAAAGTTGGGGCCAAGCCCAAGACACACTCATCCTAGGCTGAATTGCAGTTCCCTGTGAAATGAGGTTCCCGTGCTGGTGTGATGTCTGTAAATTAATCGCTGATCCTGGAGCTGGTGGACATCACAGCCCAAGACATTAAGAGGATGTGCAATACACCCAAAACAAAAAGGGCATACATTTTCTAGAAAAGGTTACTGCCACCCTGAGCTGGTGTTAATATCGGGGAAAAAACAGCATAAAGACTAAGTAAAGCAGACAAAATAGAATCAGGGAAATAAAAGGTACCATAGACAAAACATTGCTCTCAAGTCATTAGAGAAAAGCAATGCCTGTGACAATGAACAGAATAATACTGATCAGAAAAAAAATTGAAGGATATGGGGAAGTTTTGAGAAAAATTAGTACATTTTGGTATCTCCACAAAGAATTGAATTTTTTTTGTAGCTTGCCAAAATTCAAACGCAAATATATTTTGGGAGAAAATAATGGTAGGATGCAACCCATCTCCTTTCAGGTAAACAGTTGCATACAATGATTTTAACGGCAGCTAATGGGACGCACTAGTGAGCATTACAGAACAACTACTGATCAAAATGTAACCATCCCCAAGAACAGAATGGAACAGGGATCGTGCCGGTTTTAAGTAGCATCTTCAAGGAGATAGGATAGGAGAGGTACAGTGTTTTTGAAGGCAGATTCCCTGCTCAAGATTTGTACGGCACAGTGGCACTGCTATTAGAGCCATTGCCGCAAGCCAGAGTCTTGGACCCTATCCTGAACTTGGGTGCTGTCTATGTGAAAGTGCATATTCTCACTTTGACTGAATAGGTTTCCTGAGGGAGTTCTGGTTTCCTCCTCATCCCAAAGGCATACAGGTTGGTAAATTAATTAGCCACTGTAAATTGCTCAAGTGTTATTAATGATTTGGATGACGGAATTGAATGCAACATCTCCAAGTTTGCGGATGACACGAAGCTGGGGGGCAGTGTTAGCTGTGAGGAGAATGCTAGGAGGTTGCAAGATGACTTGGATAGGCTGGTTGAGTGGGCAAATGCATGGCAGATGCAGTATAATGTGGATAAATGTGAGGTTATCCACTTTCGTGGCAAAAACAGGAAAGTAGAATATTACCTGAATGGTGGCCGATTAGGAAAAGGGGAGATGCAACGAGACCTGGGTGTCATGGTACACCAGTCATTGAAAGTAGGCATGCAGGTGCAGCAGGCAGTGTAGAAAGCGAATGGTATGTTAGCATTCATAGCAAAAGGATTTGAGTATAGGAGCAGGGAGGTTCTACTGCAGTTGTACAGGGTCTTGGTGAGACCACACCTGGAGTATTGCGTACAGTTTTGGTCTCGTAATCTGAGGAAGGACATTCTTGCCATAGAGGGAGTACAGAGAAGGTTCACCAGACTGATTCCTGGGATGTCAGGACTTTCATATGAAGAAAGACTGGATTGACTCGGCTTGTACTCGCTAGAATTTAGAAGATTGAGGGGGGATCTTATAGAAACTTACAAAATTCTTAAGGGGTTGGACAGGCTAGATGCAGGAAGATTGTTCCCGATGTTGGGGAAGTCCAGAACAAGGGGTCACAGTTTAAGGATAAAGGGGACATTTTTTAGGACTGAGATGAGAAAAACATTTTTTACACAGAGAGTGGTGAATCTCTGGAATTCTCTGCCACAGAATGTAGTTGAGGCCAGTTAATTGGCTATATTTAAGAGGGAGTTAGATGTGGCCCTTGTGGCTAAAGGGATCAGGGGTATGGAGAGAAAGCAGGTACATGATACTGAGTTGGATGATCAGCCATGATCATATTGAATGGCGGTGCAGGCTCTAAGGGCCGAATGGCCTACTCCTGCACCTATTTTCTATGTTTCTATGTGTAGCTGGGTGGTAGAATCTGGAGGTAGTTGAAGAAAATAGAGATCATTTTAAAATATGATTAATATAGGATTACTGTAAATGTGGTTAATGGTCGGTGGGGACTCAGTATGTTGAAGAGCCTGATTCCATGCTGTATCCCTCTACAATACTATGTCTTAACCAGCTAAAAGTCCTGCCACAGTTGGTAATGTGCCTAAATCAGGAATCTACACAAAAGTAAGAGATATCAGAAGGTTTAGAAATGCGTAGAGGTTACAAATTGGTGATTGTTAGCTGTGAAACACAAAGATAGAGATTTTCTTTTAAATGAGGCACTGTTGGACAGAGCCAATGCAGATCTCCTAGTACAGAGCTGGCAAGTTAAAACAACATGCCGATGCACTGCAGGCTTGTAAAGATATACTTCTACAATTAGCTAACAAACAAACTGATACTCAAGTGCACAAAGTGTTAACATTAGCCAAAAGTCAACAAATATCCTATCTTGTTTTACGTTGTGGCTTCTGATTCAATATTATCACAATTAATCTTTGATATTTTCATTTTATCTATCCAGGTTAAGACGTCATCCAGTTCAGTTCAGCTCGGTATTTAAACTGGACAATAAAATAGAAGAACATTTCGAACTTTGAACATTTTAAAGGGTTTTTAATTTAACCTTTGGCCTGTCAAGAGTTTAAAAAAAACAACTAAATATGTAGTATTTAAAAATAATTCTGATGTTTAGTAGCTCTTTCACTTTTTTTCCCCCCAAAGGGCAGGTAACAGCTTGTTAAACTTAGCTACATCCGTCAACAAAAATTGAAATTATCAAAAGATATCAATTTGGGATTTATTTTTACATTTTATTACCTTATCCTTCCCTAATTCCTCTTGAGAGTGGCCTTTTTAAACTGCAGTCATTTTGTGTTAAGGTCCAGTTATAGAGTTGATCAATTGAAAGTTCTGGGGTTTAAAATTTAGGAATGATGAATGTTAACTGACAAATTTCCAAGTCACGATGAGAGTTTGGATGGGCTGGTCTTCCCATAGATGAAGATCCTCATTCTTCTAAGTGGTGGGAAGTGTAGGTTCCAAAAGGCATGCTCACCTATATGATCAATGGACAGTATTCCACCAGATTTTCTTGTATATGATGAAATCACTCCAAGGAGTCAGAATATTAATCACTCCTAGTGGGTTGATAGCAAAGATCCTGTAGGATCTTTGGTCAGTAAATGCAGCTCGCGCTTCGGTGGAGGCTTTATAGGCAAGTGACCAAAACCTCTGGCGACTCATGGAAACCTTGGGTATGGCGCAAGGTCGCCAGAGGTTTCCATTCAGGTTTCCTAAGTGGGACAGGGGCATTAGTGTCCTTGGCACATCAGTTATCGATAATTATTTGCCATTTGTATGCTTGAGTGCAGAGTGCAGAATTTCAGAGTGCATTAACCATCTTAACATAGAAACATAGACATAGAAACATAGAAAATAGGTGCAGGAGTAGTCCATTCGGCCCTTCGAGCCTGCACCGCCATTCAATATGATCATGGCTGATCATCCAACTCAGTATCCTGTAGCTGCTTTCTCTCCATGCCCCCTAATACCTTTAGTCACAAGGGCCACATCTAACTCCCTCTTAAATATAATAATAATAATAATAATAATAATAATAATAATAATAATAATAATACATTTTATTTGTATAGCGCTTTTCAAGGACTCAAAGTCGCTTTACATGGTGAGTCAAGAACAAAACAAAATAGAGCAGTAAGACAGAGATGCAAAGGGGAGGGGGACATGGGACTAAGGGTATGCAGAGGTGAAGAGATGGGTCTTGAGGCGGGACTGGAAGATGGTGAGGGACTCAGAAGTTCGGATCAATTGTGGGAGGGAGTTCCAGAGCCTGGGAGCTGCCCTGGAGAAGGCTTCTGTCTCCAAAAGTGCAGAGGTTGGATTTCAGAATGGAGAGGAGACCGGCTGAAATGGATCTGAGGGACCGTGAGGGTTGGTAGGGGGAGAGGAGGTCAGTGAGATAAGGGGGGGCCAAGTGGTTGAGGGCTTTGTAGGTGAGGACCAGGATTTTGTAGATGATCCGGTGGGAAATGGGAAGCCAGTGAAGTTCTTTGAGGACTGGGGTGATGTGGTGCCAGGATTTGGTGTGGGTAATGAGTCGGGCGGCTGCATTCTGGACCAGTTGGAGTCGGTTGATGTTGCTGGAATTAATGCCAAAGAGAAGAGAGTTACAGTAGTCCAGTCGGGAGGAGATGAAGGCATGGATGAGTCTTTGTGGGGTGTGAGAGAGGGTCTGATTTTGGCAATGTTGCGGAGGTGAAAAAATGATGTTTTGACAACATGGCGGATGTGAGGCTCAAGGGAGAGGGTTGAGTCAAAGATCACGCCAAGGTTGCGGGCCTGAGATGGGGAGACAGTGGTGCCGTCAATAGTGAGAGTGGGGTTGTTAATTTTGGTAAGTGTTGATTTGGAGCCAATGAGGAGAAATTCTGTTTTGTTACTGTTTAATTTAAGGAAGTTGAGTTGCATCCAAGATTTGATGGCTGACAGGCAGGAGTTGATATGGGAGAGAGGGGGGTGGTGGGGGGACTTGGTGCTGAGATAGATCTGGGTGTCATCAGCATAGCAATGGAAGTCCAGTTTGAAGTGATGGAGTATATGACCAAGGGGGAGGATGTAGATGATGAAGAGGAGGGGACCGAGAACAGAGCCTTGGGGAACGCCTTGAGTGACAGTGGCTGTAGCAGAGGTGTGGTTATGGAGAGATGAAGTGGGATCGGTTGGAAAGGGTAGGAACGGAGCCAGCTGAGTGCAGAACCTTCAATGCCAAGGTCTTTAAGTCTGGTAAGCAGGATGTTATGGTTCACAATCGAAGGCCGCACTCAGGTCGAGGAGGATGAGGATGTTGAGGGAACCAGTGTCAGCAGAGGTGAGGAGGTCGTTGAGGACTTTGAGGAGAGCAGTTTCTGTGCTATGGAGGGGGCAAAATCCAGATTGGAGGGGTTCGAATAGGTTATACGCGAGGAGGTGGGAATGAAGTTGTGACGCGACGATAAGCTCCAGGGTTTTTGAAAGAAAGGGGAGGTTTGAGATTGGGCGATAGTTAATGAGAGAGGAGGGATCAAGACCAGGTTTCTTTAAGATTGGTGTGACAGCAGCAGTTTTGAAAGCAGAGGGGACAATTCCTTGGGACAATGAGGAGTTGAAGAGATTAATGAGGTAGGGGCAGAGAACGGGGAGGCAGGACTTCAGCAGGGGAGTGGGAGGAGGGTCGAGGGAGCAGGTAGTGGGTTTGGAAGAGCTAATGAGTTTGGAGATTTCAGTAGAGGTGACCAGGTCAAACTGGGAGAGGAAGCAGTGTGGAGGAGGGGTAAGGAGGTCAGTGGAGATGTTGAAGGGAGGGGCCTTGGTAGGTGGTGGAGTAGATGCTGGGGAGTCGGGTACAGGGGATAAAGATTGATAGATGGTGCTGATGTTGTCAGCGAAAAAGTGGAGGAATGAGTTGCAGAGATCCAGAGTAGAGATAGGGAGAGTGTTGGCTCGAGGCTTGAGGAGGTTGCCCACTGTGGAGAAGAGGGCCACATATATAGCCAATGAACTGGCCTCAACTACCTTCTGTGGCAGAGAATTCCACAGATTCACCACTCTCCGTCTGAAAAATGTTTTTCTCATCTTAAAAGATTTCCCTCTTATCCTTAAACTGTGACCCCTTGTTCTGGACTTCCCCAACATCGGGAACAATCTTCCTGCATCTAGCCTGTCCAACCACTTAAGAATTTTGTAGGTTTCTATAAGATCCCCTCTCAATCTTCTAAATTCTAGCGAGTACAAGCCAAGTCTATCCAGTCTTTCTTCATATGAAAGTCCTGACATCCCAGAAATCAGTCTGGTGAACCTTCTCTGTACTCCCTCTATGGCAAGAATGTCTTTCCTCAGATTAGGAGACCAAAACTGTATGCACCAAGTTCCCTCCGAACTTCTGAGTCTCTCACCAAGACCCTGTACAACTGCAGTAGAACCTCCCTGCTCTTATACTCAAATCCTTTTGCTATGAATGCTAACATACCAGTCGCTTTCTTCACTGCCTGCTGCACCTGCATGCCTACTTTCAATGACTGGTGTACCATGACACCCAGGTCTCGTTGCATCTCCCCTTTTCCTAATCGGCCACCATTCAGATAATAGTCTACTTTCCTGTTTTTGCCACCAAAGTGGATAACCTCACATTTAGCCACATTCTACTGCATCTGCCATGCATTTGCCCACTCACCCAGCCCATCCGTCACCTTGCATTTAGCCACATTATACTGCATCTGCCATGCATTTGCCCACTCACCCAGCCCATCCGTCACCTTGATTTCCGGAAGTGGCGGCGCTGTTAACAGCTGCGGCTCGCCTGCAGTCCGTCTGTCTTTACTTTTTTCAGTTGTTTTTTTTGTCTTGTTTTGGTTAAGTTTTAGTTTGATGGGTTGTGTTAGAGAGGGGGGGGGGGTGAAACATGTTCTCTGTCTCTTCCTTCGGGGGAATGCGACTTTTTCGTGTCGTATCCCCCTTCTCTGCCTCTGTCTGCGCTGAGGCCTAATGGCGGAGCTGGCGGTCTCCAGCCTGCGACTGACCCCGAGGCTCTGGAGGCAGAGCCAGCCAGGACTTACCAACGAGAGGCTGGCCATCTTCGGGGCTGAGGCAGCGGTGGCCCAACTTGCTGGTGCGGCGTTCTGGCTTTCGGCGGCGGCCTGGAGCTGATGCAGCGGGGCTCGGAGCTGAGACTGCGGGACCCGGAGCTAGGGCGGCTGCCCGGAGCTGGGGCGGCTGCCCGGAGCTGGGGCGGCTGCCCGGAGCTGGGGCGGTTGCCTGGAGCTGGGGCGGCGGCCCGGAGCGGAGACTGCGGGACCCGGAGCTGGGGCGGCGGCCTAGAGTGGAGACTGCGGGACCTGGAGCTGGGGCGGCGGCCTGGAGCTGGGGTGGCTGCCCGGAGCGGAGACTGCGGGACCCGGAGCTGGGGCGGCGGCCTGGAGCTGGGGTGGCTGCCCGGAGCTGATGCTGTGGCGGGCCGTCTCGGATCGGAGACGACCTTCCGGCTTTCGGCAGCGGCGACATCACCACGGAGGTCCGCTGGACTGGAGGGCGGCATCTCCGGCCTGGATCGATCGCCTCAGCGCAGAGGGAGAACAAGGAGGGAAGAGACGGAGACTAAGACTTTGCCTCCATCACAGTGAGGATGTGCTTGGTGAACTCACTGTGGTGGATGTTTAATTGGTGTTTATTGTATGTTTTGTTTTTATTGGTTCTGTGTATGACTGCAGGCAACATAATTTCGTTCAGACCGAAAGGTCTGAATGACAATAAAGGAATCTAATTCTAATTCTAATCTAATTGCAGCCTCCTAGCATTCTCCTCACAGCTAACACTGCCCCCCAGCTTCGTGTCATCCGCAAACTTGGAGATGTTGCATTCAATTTCCTCGTCCAAATCATTAATATATATTGTAAATAGCTGGGATCCCAGCACTGAGCCTTGCGGTACGCCACTAGTCACTGCCTGCCATTCTGAAAAGGAGCCGTTTACTCCGACTCTTTGCTGCCTGTCTTCCAGCCAGTTCTCCATCCACATCAATACTGAACCCCCAATACCGTGTGCTTTAAGTTTGTATACTAATCTCTTATGTGGGACCTTGTCGAAAGCCTTCTGAAAGTCCAGATATAACACATCCACTGGTTCTCCCTTATCCACTCTACTAGTTACATCCTCGAAAAATTCTATAAGATTCGTCAGACATGATTTACCTTTCATAAATCCATGCTGACTTTGTCCAATGATTTCACCACTTTCCAAATGTGCTGCTATCCCATCTTTAATAACTGACTCTAGCAGTTTCCCCACTACCGATGTTAGACTAACTGGTCTGTAATTCCCCGTTTTCTCTCTCCCTCCCTTTTTAAAAAGTGGGGTTACATTAGCTACCCTCCAATCCTCAGGAACTACCCCAGAATCTAAAGAGTTTTGAAAAATTATCACTAATGCATCCACTATTTCTGGGGCTACTTCCTTAAGTACACTGGGATGCAGCCTATCTGGCCCTGGGGATTTATCAGCCTTTAATCCATTCAATTTACCTAACACCACTTCCCGGCTAACCTGGATTTCACTCATTCCCTCCATCTCATTTGACCCCCGGTCCCCTGCTATTTCCGGCAGATTATTTATGTCTTCCTTAGTGAAGACAGAACCAAAGTAGTTATTCAATTGGTCTGCCATGTCCTTGTTCCCCATGATCAATTTACCTGTTTCTGACTGCAAGGGACCTACATTTGTTTTAACTAATCTTTTTCTCTTCACATATCTATAAAAACATTTGCAGTCCGTTTTTATGTTCCCTGCCAGTTTTCTTTCATAATCTATTTTCCCTTTCCTAATTAAGCCCTTTGTCCTCCTCTGATGGACTCTGAATTCTCCCAGTCCTCTGGTATGCTGCTTTTTCTGGCTAATTTGTATTCTTCATCTTTTGTTTTGATACTATCCCTGATTTCCCTTGTTCTCCACGAATGCACTGATTTATTCTTTTGCCAAACTGGGATGAACAATTGTTGTTGTTCATCCATGCAGTCTTTAAATGCCTTTCATTGCATATATGCAATTATGAGACATAGATAGTATAGACAAGTCAGACCTTTTTTAAAGATAAGATGGCAAAGCTTTAAAGTGAGAAGGGCAAAGTTTAAAGCAGATGTGCAGGACTTTTTTTTTATTTTATTTTTTTTTAAACAGAGTTGTGAGTGCCTGCCATGCGTTGCCAGGGGTGGTTGTGAAGGCAGGTACAATGGTTATACTTTAGAGGTTTTTGGGTAAGCTCATGGACATTCAAAGAATGGAGGGATATGGATCATGTGCAGACAGAGGAGATGAGTTTAACTTGGCATCATTGTAGGCTGAAGGGCATGTTCCTATGCTGTACTGGGTTTTTTTAGTTACCAGAAAAACGTACCTTGCAAGTAGCAAAAGCTGTAACCATAAATCTGTCGGTTAACTGGCTGCCCCAGGGAAATCTTTGAAGGTCATAGGAAATATTGATACTCATATTAGTAGCATGTTCTTGCCCAA
Organism: Amblyraja radiata; assembly: GCF_010909765.2. NCBI lineage: Eukaryota > Metazoa > Chordata > Chondrichthyes > Rajiformes > Rajidae > Amblyraja > Amblyraja radiata. The sequence continues at coordinate 85,267,115 of NC_045961.1, read as the reverse complement.
CAGTCCAAAGTAGTTGCCAAACTGGTTGGATGTTAAATCTCCCACTGTTTGCATTAAGGAAATACACCGATGTTGAGAATTTAATGGGAAAAAAAGAAGTTGCGTCCAGCTAACATCATAATGGATCTGCTTTACTGAACATGAAAGTTAACACAAGTAGTTTCTTCTTGAGTTGAATATGATAAAGATAAAATGTTTCTGCTGGTGAGGAATTCAATAACTAAGGAAATAATTTTTAAACTAATTACAAGAAATCAGGGAAAAAATTGATTTAAGTAGCGGTACCAAGATCAGGAAATACTGCCTCAAAATTAGGTGAAGCAAATGAAGAAAAACTTTCAAAAAAGGAATAGGATAAGTTATTGAAAAAATGAATTTAGAGGGATATGGACCAAACGTGGGCATGTAGGACTAGTAGAAGTGGGACAATTTGGTAGGCATGGGCAAGTTGAGCCGAAGGGCCTGTTTCCATGCGGAATGACTCTACGAGTTATGGCTCTATGAGTAGGACTGTGTGTTTTTCATTAAATAACCTACTATTGGTATGATAGGTGGAATGCTGCCTTAAATGTAATAGGACTTTATCATTATAAAAGAGAGTGGTTTGAACAAACATATTCCCAAAACTTTGCTTCTCCTTTAATTGGTAAAAAAACATTGCAATTGAAAATAACTTACCCGGCAGGCAATCTCTCCTCTGTTCGCAATGAGGATTTTATCAAATGTCTGCAGTGGAAATTAAACAAAAACAACCTTAGCGGCTGATATATTAAATGCTCGAAAATTGATATGAATATTTAACATAATATTTAATGTTCTACTAATTTCTCCCTCACTCTTTTTACTTAATAGATTTCTTGCAAAATCAGAGGGGCAAGAACATCCCTCTCAAAGAGGGGATTTCAGCATTAGAAAGTTTTCTTTGATCAATTGATAATAATCAGGCACATGAAGATGAACTGATTTTACTCTCAAGCTAAAGTTTCTGGAGCAAAGTGTTAGATCCTTGCCAAGTAATCAGCATAAAATGAATTCAATGCAGATCTCCTTTATACAAGTTCAACACTTCTTTGCTTTTATATTTTTACCCTGTGTTAAAATTAAAATTCTCTTTGTGCTTTTTTGCCTTTTCTACTTGTATTTTTACCTTTGTTAAAATATGTAATTACACTGAACATTCTTTAACACTCAACATTCACTCTGCTTTATGGATACTTGTCCTTTCATTGATTGCCAAAATATATTTAGTTAATATTTCATTTTCCATCAATCGGGCATTCCACTGTCAATTCTCTATACTCTTGCTCTTGTTGCAAAGCTCCTTAATTTATAACTGAGAACAAACACCATTCCTTCTTTGCCTACAAGCACATTTCCAAAGAGAAAACAAAGTTCCAGGCACAAATACATTACCATCCAAATCATAGTCATCTAAAAGGCATGCATTACTGCACTATTTCCGAAGCCCAAGTAACCTCACTATCTACCTTTCAACATATTCTAGAATGCTAAGTGTTTGTACAACATCTTTTTTTGGTATATTTTCTCAGGTTTGTTAACAAAAAAACCATGTTAAGGTATTTCAGTTTCTGCAGTTGCACAAATATAAAACATTTAGAAACTAAAAGTCTCATCTTGACCACTTCCTGTCTGCGCTGGATATTGATTTTAGAAAAATCGCTACCATATACCGCTATGATTTTTGGCCATCTTATCCACAGTCCTCCTCCGCTGCGGCAGCCCTGAGGATATTTCCGATTGATGAAAAATAAAAAAGTTATGGACGTTTAAAAAATCCTGAGATCAGCTGATTGGTCCTCTCGCCTGTCAATCACCATGATGAAGGTAACACCCCTTCCGGGGGGGCAGGACTATAAAACCCCAGATGCCTGGACGCGAGTCAGTCACTCTGGAAGATCACGAGGGAGGGGCAACAACTGTGATTCTGTTGTGAGTCTACTGAACTGTGAGTCTGCTGAACTGTGAATCTGCTGAACTGTGAGTCTGCTGAACTGTGAGTCTGCTGAACTGTGAGTCTACCCTTTATGTGGTTATGTGCTTTATGTGGTTAACCCTTTATGTGCTTGCAATAAATGATTTGTCAGCCAGTAATATGTTTGCAATGAATGATGATTTAACCCTTAATGTGCTTGCAATAAATGATTTGTTAGCCAGCAATGTGCTTGCAATGAATGATGATTTGTTAACCCTTAATATGCTTGCAATAAATGATTTGTTAGCCGGTAATGTGCTTGCAATGAATTATCATTTGTTAACCATTAATGTGGTTGCAATAAATGATTTGTTAGCCAGCAATGTGCTTGCAATGAATGATGATGTGTTAACCCTTAATGTGCTTGCAATCAATGATTTGTTAGCCAGCAATGTGCTTGCAATGAATGATGATTTGTTAACCCTTAATATGCTTGCAATAAATGATTTGTTAGCCGGTAATGTGCTTGTAATGAATTATCATTTGTTAACCATTAATGTGGTTGCAATAAATGATTTGTTAGCCAGCAATGTGCTTGCAATGAATGATGATTTGTTAACCCTTAATGTGCTTGCAATCAATGATTTGTTAGCCAGTAATGTGCTTGCAATGAATGATCATTTGTTAACCATTAATGAGCTTGCAATAAATGATTTATTAGCCAGCAATGTGCTTGCAATGAATGATGATTTGTTAACCCTTAATGTGCTAGCAATAAATGATTTGTTAGCTCTTAATGAAATGAAATTAGTTGTTTGGCCTGCCCTGTGCTTTTGCTTTGCCTTTGCTTTGCCTCACCTGAAATGAAATCAAATGGATTGTATTGTTGGCTGGCCCTGCCTGCCCCGTGCTCAACTTGACTTGAAATGGATTGACTTGACATGAAATGGATTGACTTGACATGAAGTGGTTTGAAATGGATTGTTGGCCCTGCACTCACTGTGCTTGACTTGACTTGACTCACAACACCCATGCTGGTGCTCCAGAACCCCCCCACTGACCACCAATATTGGAATTGGTGGAGCGGTGGAAGATTGCGTTGGTGACCAGCCCTCTCGTGTGAACCTGGGACCCAACGTGTCCCACTTAGTCTAGTATTAAATAAAGGCTCCACACTTCACTCATTAATTTCCTTCATACATCACGCTTTCTGTGCAGAGAACATTAATAATTTCCGCAATAGAGAGGTCGAATTATTGCATCAAGGGCTCCTAACTGTTGCTTACTGAAAAATAACATATTAAAGAAAATCCTAATTTTTCTTATGGGCTCAAATAGCTACCAAATATTTAGCCTCTTTGCTTCTAATGTTGTTTCTTATTTCTTCAGATGACAGATGATTTCCCTGTTCTTCATTGTTTATCAAACGGTCAAGAAGCATTCCCCCTTCCCCACCATAGAGTCATAGAGCGATACAGTGTGGAAACAGGCCCTTCGGCCAACTTGCCCACATCGGCCAACATGTCCCAGCTACATTAGTCCCACCTGCCTGCGCTTGGATCATTTAAGAGTCTATTACCAAACACAAAACTGGAATTGTACACTCATCATTGGAAATAATGCAAACTACCTCACCCCACTTCCAGTTTCCAGTCTTTCTGAATAATTCCTTTATCAATAAGTAGAACGTTTTAATTGAATAGATAAGATATGTGTCGTGGTTACATGCAATATGTGTGGTGGTTACATGCTCCCCCAGCCCCCATCATTTCATCCCTTCAGCCTATCTTTCCATTCCTTTCTCCCTTGTTATTACCTCACTTGCCCTTGGATATATCTTTGCTAATCACCTCAACCATTTTCTGTGCTTGACTTGTTTCACATTCACCCCAATCTCAAAGAAGGGTTCTTCTGAGTTCCCCACAGAATGTATCAATGCTATCTGATATTTAAGGTGCCAAGTTTTGTCTGGCTCACAAATGTAAACATCTTCTTCATCTCCACCCTATAAAAACCATTTAATGTTCTAATAGATATCTATGAAGGACAACTTACGGGTTCATATGCATCATGAACAGTGGAGTACAATGCACGAGAAACTGCAAAGCTGCATCTGGAGTGGGATGCTGCATGCTAGAAAACATAATGCACATGATTCAAGTGTATGAACACAAAGGCAAAAGTCAGGGTCACATTCAACAACAACAGATTGCATTGATGCAATATTTTAAATATACTTAATAAACACCCCAAGCTGTTTCATGGATATTGTTATGAAATGGGATTCAACACCAGCCACGTAAGGAGATCAGAGGATGGTTGACTGTCAGAAATAGAGAAGGAAGTCAGATTTTTAGAATTAAAACAAATTAATGAGGACTGAGAAAGGAGGAAGCCAAGCAGTCCCTATAAAAGAATCTTACTTACATCTTAACTCCACTCACACAATCCCTTCACACACTTACAAAAAATATTCAGGTCAGTTCAAGTTTCAACAGATCCCCAACCTCAATAGCCCAGTGTCATAGTCATACAGTGTGGAGACAGACACTTTGGCCCAACTCATCCATGCCCACCAAGATGCTCCATATCAGCTAGTTCCAATTGCCCTCGTTTTGCCACTTTCTGGGCATCCAATTGCCCGAAAACAACCTACCCCAATATGCCTTTGCGAGTTCCTGCCTAATACCATCAAAGTTGGCCTTGCTCCAATTTAGAACTTGTAACTTGTGGATCAGTTCTATCCTTTTCCAGAATTATTTAAGCCATGATCATACTGAATGGCGGTGCAGGCTCGAAGGGTAGAATGGCCTCCTCCTGCACCTATTTTCTATGTTTCTATGTTTCTATTTTAAACTGTGGTTGCTGATCCCAAAACACTTACCCACTGATAATTTTATCATTTGCCCTGCCCAATTCCCTAAGAGTAGGTCAAGATTTCCCCTCTCCCTTTTAGGACCCTGTAGATATACTCGAGGAGACTTTCCTGATTACATGTGACAAATTCCACCCCGTCTAAGCCTTTGGCACTATGGCAATCCCAGACTATATTGTGAAAGTTAAAATCCCCTATGATGACAACCCTACCCGTCTTGCAGTTGTCTGCAATCTCCCAGTATATTTTTCCGGGCTCCTATAGTACATTCTGAACAATCACTTTTGATCTCTCAGTTCCATTCATGTAGCCCACCTGGACTGCAGTATTTTGGGTCTGGACTCAGCCTCAGACTTGACCCAAGACATCATCTTTCCAGGTCCTTCATAGATGCTGCCTAACCTGAGTTACTCTACACTTTGTGTTCCATGCTAGATTCCAGCATCTTCAGTTCCTTGTGTACTCAGGAAATTAAATCCATAATTCTTTACAGAGATACAAGAGACTGCAGATCCTGCATTCTTGAACAAAAAGCCAAAGTAATGCAGGAACTCAACATGCCAAGCACCATCTGTGGAAGGAAATTGACCTTTCCCAACTTGAAATATTGTCTGCCCATTTCCCTCTACAGACGCCGCCTGGCCTGCAGAGTTCTTCCAGCATTTTGTTTGGCCATAATCCTTTAGTTCTGTATCACTCAAAATATCAGTTGACATCATACTTCACGAGGTTCCGTTGAAGCAATACAGGGTTGTAAAGGAAAGCACCACCAACATTCTTCATTCCAACAGCCTAATCTTCCCTTCAACTAAACCCCTGAACTCTATGCTCTATCACATTAGATTTGTTTATTATTACAATAGATATAACAATAAATTCAACAATTAATGCAAAACAACAGAATGGTGCAAAGGTTGTGGTGCAAACAGAACCAGGGAAAAAAAGTATATAAAGTGCAACATTAGAATTACCAAATGAGGTAGAGTTAAAAAAAAGAATATATGGTTGCACCTCTTAGGAAGGGTGTGTGAAAGAGATGGTTGGTTCCGAAGTCTCAACATTGAGGAAGAAACTATTCTCAAGTTTTGATGTGCAAGAAGGAACTGCAGATACTGGTTTAAACCGAAGATAGACACAAAAAGCTGGAGTAACTCAGTGGAACAGGCAGCATCTCTGGAGAGAAGGAATAGATGACGTTTCGGGTCAAGACCCTTCGTCAAACTGGTTTGGGATGAGGGAAACAGAGAGTGATTACAGGTTACAGGGTTTCCTTTATTGTCATTCAGACCGAAGTCTGAACGAAATTTCGTGCCTGCAGTCATACATACAATACAATAAAAAACAGCAATTAACACATATTAACATCCACCACAGTGAGTTCACCTAGCACCTCCTCACTGTGATGGAGGCAAAAGTCTTAGGTCTGCAGTCTCTTCCCTCCTCTTCTCCTTCTGCGCTGATGCGATACCCCACCGGGCGATGTTAAAAACAGTCCCGCGGCTCAATCACCGCGGCCCGGGGTGGTCGAAGCTGCCGCCCACCAGTCCCGCCGACGCAGCCGCTGGCTCGCGGCCGAACCCCGGACTCAGGTCACCGCCACCAGAACACCGTCCCAGCCACCGGACCACCGCTCCAGCCCCGAGCCGGACCGCCCTCACGTGAGTGCCGCCACCGCCACCGTCTCAGCCTCGCGCCAGGCCGCCCCGACATGGGCACCGCTTCTCCCTCGGGCTGGGCCGCCCCGACATGGGCAACGCTTCTCCCTCGGGCTGGGCCGCCCTGACTGGGCGCCGCTCCTCCCTCGGGCTGGGAGCGCCGTACCTCCCCGAGCTCGGCCACTCCGACAGGAGCACCGTTCCTCCCTCGTGCTGGCCGCCCTCACGGGATCGTCACAGTCCCTCACGGAAGCCCTGTTCCAGCCCCGAGCCGGACCGTCGTCACGTCAGCGAGCTCAGGGCGAGTCCTGGCGGGCTCTGCCTCCTGATCCTCGAGGTCACCAGCTCCGCCATTAGGCCTCAGCGCAGACGGAGGCAGAGAAGGGGAATACGACAAAAAAGTTGCATTCCCCTCGCAGGGAGAGACAGCAAGCCCTGTTTCAACCCCCCCCAAACACAAACTAAAAACCAAAAACTAGACTAACCAAAACGGAAAAAAACAACACAAAAAAGCAAAAACAAACGGACTGCAGGTGAGCCGCTGCTGCCAGGGCAGCGCCGCCACTTCCGGATTCCACAGAGATGTGGAGAGATAAAGAACAATGAATGAAAGATATGCAAAAAAGTGACGATGATAAAGGCCATTGTAAGCTGTTTGTAGGGTGAAAATGGGAAGCTAGTGTGACTTGGGTGGGGGAGGGATTGAGAGAAAGGGAATGCCGGGGCTACCGGGAATGCCGGAGGGAAATCAATATTCATAGCACTGGGCTGTAAGCTGCCCAAGCGAAATATGAGATGCCGTTCCTCCAATTTACATTTAGCCTCACTCTGACAATGGAGGAGACCTTGGACAGAAAGGTCTGTGTAGGAATGGGAAGGAAAATTAAAGTGTCCTGCAACCGGGAAATCAGGTTGGTTCAGGCAGGCTTTTCGAAGGTGTTCCGCAAAACGATCGCCCAGTCTGCGTTTTAGTCTCACCGATGTATAAGAGCCTACATCTTGAACAACGGATACAGTACATGAGGTTGGAGGAGGTGCAAGTGAACCTCTGCCTAACCTGAAAGGACTGTCGGGGTCCCTGGACAGAGTCGAGGGAGGAGGTATAGCGACAGGTGTTGCATCTTATGCGGTTGCAGAGGAAGGTACCTGGGGAGGGAGTAGTTTGGGTGGGAAGGGCTGAGTTAACCAGGGAGTTGCGGAGGGACGGTCTCTGCGGAAGGCCGAAAGGGGTGGAGATGGGAAAATGTGGCTAGTGGCGGGATCCCGTTGGAGGTGGTGGAAATTTTAGAGGATTATGTGTTGTATGCGATGGCTGATGGGGTGGAAGGTAAGGACTGAGGGAATTCGTCTCTGTTGCGACCAGGGGGAAGGGGAGCAAGGGCGGAGCTGCTGACCGAGGAGACACGAGTGAGAGCCCCATCTATGATGGGAGAGGGGAATCTTCAAAGAAAACCAATTCCTCCGTCTACGCCGCATCTGTTCCCAGGTGAGGTGTTCCGTACTTGAACACTCGAGATGGCCCATAGGGGAAGGATTGATGGGTAAATGGGACAATAGGGGGGGGGGGGGATGGGAAAGGTGAGCATAGGGAAAATAAACTAGGTGGATAGGTGAATGTGTGAAAGAGAACACCACAGGGCTGTGTTCATATTATGTTCATGCCAAGGGTTATAGGCTACCCAAGCAGAATGAGATCTTGGATACCAAAACAAATTGACAAATTTCATGAATAGCCCTCAAAGAAAATGGCTACTTAAAGATTTATCCCCATTAATCTGTTCATTTGACAAACTAAAAAAAACATAATTCCGTTGTGACTGCTGCTCATCTCTCTTCCAGCTTCAAGCTTAGCATCTAAATTAGATTTTCAATCCACCCTGGCAACAAAATGACTCGTCTCTTGGGTCAGTTTATTTAAGATATTATGTGCAACACTGTAAGGACTCTTAGATGCTGGGTTCCCTGACTCTACCTCCCCCTCCCCCTCACCAGAATGAAAATAAATCTGAGAATACTTGATCCACAAATCCAATTAAAAACAATGTACACATCCCAAAGTACAAATGGTATTTGATACAATGCTAGAAATCAATTAAATCTATGCAGAAGGTAAAGTAACAATGAGGTACAGCGCATAATTTTGATAATAAATATTGTCCACTAATTAAACAACCACTACAATCTGAGATCAAAGGCAAATTTTTACATCAAAGTCACAGTGACAAACAATTCAGATTGTCAGAGATATCTTGCATTTTAATACCAAATACTAAGCATTACAAAAAAACCACTAACAGTTCCAGCAATCGCACATCAAGGGACGCAATCAGTAAGACGCACTGAGATCATCTCCCACAGGATTTGGGTTGCCAAGACTAGTTGGATATTTCATTGGAAACTTAACAATATGACCTCTCACCTCCAACCACACATCCAGCCAAAGCCTTTATGTTCCATCTCTGCTGTTTTTATTACTAATAAACAAATGTAATGAAAGAAAATTAAAAACAACTCTTTTTCTCATCCCTATGAATTCTTCCCAAAATCCCTGACCCCATCCACACTCCAAGGCTGCTTGAAACAATATCATAGAATTCTAGGATCTGACTGTACAGTCAGATGTTTAGCCCATTGCCAATGCTAAGTAAATGTCCATTTCAATCTCTCAACACAACTCTGTTCCCACTCTACAAACTGTCAAAGTACACATCCAGTTGACTTTTTTTAAAGTTCCTAAGGAAACTGATAGTGACCCTTTCCAAAGATATCACTGGAGCCAATATTGATGCCTCACTCAATATTACTGAAGCAGGTAACCCGATCATTGTACCTTCATGGTTTTGTGATCTGCATAAATAGTAAGATTAAACGAGAACTTACCAGTTCGAAGTTTGATCATTATTTTATGAGGAGTACGTTGAGGGAATACGTGAAGAACCCCGCCAGGACGCATGCGTGTCATTCTTCAAAGCAGCGGTGTGAAATCACAGATAACTGTAATGACTAAACATAGTAAGATTAGAGAAGAAGATACCAGTTGAGTATATGATCAAGGGTGGGAGCGGAGGGCACGTATTCCCTCAACGTACTCCTCATAAAATAATGATCAAACTTCGAACTGGTAAGTTCTCGTTTAATCTTACTATTTTACTTCGGAGTCACGTGAGTGACTACATGAAGATTTTAAAGCTCTGTGATTCCAAGCCGTGGAAACGAGTCCATGCATCACATCTGCCTTGATTATGGGGAGAATAGTGCTAACATTATTAGACATCAATACGATATTGAAAAACAACGATAAATTTATTAATACCAAATTATAGCCCCTATTTATGGGGTAAAATTATATTACAGAACTTAAAATTGTTTCTGCAAATGTTCCAGGTTCAATTACTGGTTTGTTATAAAATCGTTGGAAAGTTTTCTCCGTTGACCATCCTGCTGTCTTGAGGATTTGGTCCATAGGAACATCCAACTTCATAGCTGCCGATGTAGCTGCAGCCCTGGTGGAGTGAGATTTAAAAATGTTAGTGTCTACTCCAGCCATTATTAGGACCTGTTTTAGCCATCTCGAGATGGTCTGGACTGTCACTTTTTTGTGTGGCTGTTTGTAGCTGATTAAAAGTGCCATTTCTTTGCCTCTGATGATCTTAGTATACTCCATATATAATAGCAAGTGTGTTACAATACAGAGACGATCATCTGTCGGGTAGGCCCTGAATTCTATTTTTAGGCCTGCTGACCCCTGTCTGTTCTGTTTGACTAATTCATTGATGTGAAAAGTTAAATTCCCAGATGAAGTAGTCATGTTGTCCAGCCTTAGTTTCTGTAGCGACTGGACCCTTTGTGCCGTGACCAAGGCCATCAGCATGACTGTTTTCATAGTCAGTTTCTGTAGGGACAGAGCTGTAGCTGGAGACCAGTTTCTTAACATGGTCAGTACAATGCTCACATCCCATATTTGGGAGTACCTGGTTCTTGGGGGATTAACATTAAAAATGCCCCTCATGAGTTTAGTTACCAGGGGGTGTGTCCCAACAGAATGCCGCTCTGTTCCTTGCCACAGGTATGTTGACAGAGCACTTCTGGCGCAGTTGATGGCACTATAACTGAGCCCCTCATCGTAATGGAGGTTTGCCAGGAATTCCAGAACAGACGGGATGTTCATAGATCTGTGGGTGATGTTATTGTTGTGACAGTACATTTCCCATTTTTTGATGTACACCAAGTAGTTTTTTGGTGGACTGTCTGTGGGCCGCTGAAATAATATCCACTGTTCAGTCCATCAGTCCCAGGTGTAGTAGAGGTGTTTTCAAACTCTACAAATTAATAGGTTTATATAATTATGACATGGGTGACTTTCCCTTGTTACGGGATGAACCAGTAAATTAGGTCTATGATGGATGGTGATGCATGGTTCTAATACCATGTCGAGTATCACCGGGAACCATGGTTCAGTAGGTCAATCAGATACTATCAAAATACCAGACGCAGAGTCTTGCTGTATTTTCCTTAATACCCGACTGATGAGGCAGAAAGGAGGGAATGCATAAATAAACAATTTCCCCCAATGCAGCGAAAATGCATCTGTTGCCGCTGCCCCAGGGTCTGGTTCCCATGAAACATAGTTCGATAACTGGTGATTGAGCCTGGATGCGAATAGATCGATATCTGGTGTTCCATACCGTGCTGTAATTTCAGCAAATACTTTTTTATCCAACATCCATTCGGTGTTTTCATTGAATTTGCGTGACCTGGTGTCTGCCACTAAATTTAGTTTACCTGGTAAGTAGGTAGCTGATATTCAAATATCTCTCTGGATACACCATTGCCAAATTGTGTTGGCCAGATTGTCACATGATATCGATTTGTTTCCATCCATATGGTTGATATATGCTACCATGGTGGTGTTGTCAATTTGTAGTCTAACATGCTGGTGATATAACCCAGAACAATATGACTTAAGGCCATGGAATGCACCTAACATTTCCAGGTAGTTTATGCCCAGTGTTTGTAATAATGATGCCTCCTGTGCATTCCATCTCCCTCCACAGCTGGAGATGGAATTGGTAGCACCCCAACCAAGTGCACTGGCATCAGTTTGTAGTACCATAGCCGGGTTGCTGATAATGATTGGATTGGAACAATGCCCAATGTTATCTTTCCACCATTTTAGTTCCATTATGGCCTCGGTTGGTAGCTTCATTGGTCTGTCAAAATGACCACCATTAATTTTGAGTGCTCGTATTTTAGCCCTCTGTAAATTTTGATAATGTAAAGGTCCGAATTGTGTGGCTGGAAACGCAGCCACTATTTTGCCAATTATTCTTGCTACCAGTCTGATGGATGGTTTACTGATGTCAATGATTTTGCTGCAAGCCTCTATTAAGGCTGTAACCTTTTCTTTCGGCAAAGTCACTGACATGTGAACTGAGTTAATGGTGAACCCCAGATAATCCATTGAGGTTGAAGGCGTTAATTTAGATTTAACTGGATGGATGATAAACCCCAGTTTTTCAAATAATTGTTTTGTGGCTGTTACCGTTTCTTTAGCCAATTCCAAAGTTTTTCCCACAATAAGTATGTCATCTAGATATGCCATTACCATGTGTTTTTGTTTCTGCAGAAAACGCTAGGGCTGGTTTCTAAATTTTAGTGAACAGCCTGGGGGCTGATGTTAGACCATTAGGTAGTGCCCTGTACTGCCAGCACTGACCCATCCAGTTGAATTTTAAATAACATCTGTGGTCACCTTTTATGGGTACTGTATAGTAAGCATCTTTTAAATCGATGCTTGCCATGAAGTAACCTTTGGAAATCAATTGCTTAGCAGTAACAAAGGTTTCCATCTTGAAATGAATATATTGTACAAAAGTATTAAAATTAGTCAAATCTATTATGATGCGGCAACCACCATCTTTCTTGTTTTTGATAAAGATATTGGACACGAATTCCTGTGATTCGTGTTGGGTTTTCTCAATTACTCCTTTTTACTAAAGCCGCTGTAGTTCAGCGTGCGCTTTTGATTTTTCTTTGCCTGTAAGCACGAACATTCGGTTCATGCTGAACTGGAGGGTTATGTTTTTGTATAAATTCTATGGTATATCCCTGGATACTGCTTAAAATATAAGTGTCGGTAGTTAACTTATTCCATGCATCCAGATAGAAGTGTAATCTCCCACCAACCTCCATGTCTTTTTCGTTTATTGTGCGGGCGAAAGCAGTAATTCCCGCTGTTTGGACTTTCAGAACTTTTTGTAGTTTCAAGTCCCTGGCTCTGATTGATGCTCCGACATGTTTCCAAATACACTGGTTGACACTGGGAACATTCAGTTATTTGCAGTTCCCTGTGGTGTCCAATAATGCCTGTCCTTGTAGCTGATTGAATGACATGTAGTCTATACTTGCAGCTATTTTAGGTTCCAGGTTTTGGCCAGTTTGGTCAGGTTGAATGAACTGGGACACCATGTCCAATAGGTTTTTGTTTTCTTGCACCCCATGCACACTAGGAGTATGTTCTGCACACCCCTCTTCAGGGTCAGCCCAGAATTGACCCCACGTACTCCCCTCTGATGAGGGAGAAGCACTGTGCAGCCCTACAAGAGGTACTGCTGTAGGACTTACTAGCTGCCCACTGTGACTAGTCTCCATCTCCCGGAGCCTGTCACTTTGGAGCATTTGCTCCATCAATGCTCTCGGGCACTGGCCGCTCGCGGCTGCTCCTGTTCCTCAAGCCGCTCCAACCGGCTCCAATGCTCTCGGGCACTGGCCGCTCGCGGCTGCTCCTCAAGCCGCTTCAACCGGCCCCAGTGCTCACGGGCACTGGCCGCTCGCGGCTATTCAAAGTCGGACTCATCGGAGTCAACGACTCTATCAGTTTTTTGCTTCGCTTTACCGCCCGGCCGCGGTGTTGATTTGGCCGGTGCGGGGGCGAAGTCGGGCACAGCTGTTCCCATTACGGGAGATTGGTGTGCCGTTGGCCGCTGCTGGCTGCCCGCAACTCCGTGGTTCACCCCCACCAGCTTTTTCGCAGCCTTCTTGTTTTTCTTGGATCTGTCCATGCCTCCACCTGTGATAATAATAAGTGGAAAGAACGCAGAGTCTCCTTACCTGCTGTTCCCGGCTTTAAAATTCTGCCGCTAAGGGTTCCCCCTGCTGTGACTCGTTGCAATGCGTGTAGCGATATGACACGCATGCGTCCTGGCGGGGTTCTTCACGTAGTCACTCACATGACTCCGAAGTAAAATTAGCTGTCGCATTTCATAGAACATAGAAACATAGAAAATAGGTGCAGGAGTAAGCCATTCGGCCCTTCGAGCCTGCACCGCCATTCAATATGATCATGGCTGATCATCCAACTCAGTATCCTGTACCTGCCTTCTCTCCATACCACCTGATCCCTTTAACCACAAGGGCCACATCTAACTCCCTCTTAAATATAGCCAATGAACTGGCCTCAACTACCTTCTGTGGCAGAGAATTCCACAGATTCACCACTCTCTGTGTAAAACAATACAATATTTCATACAATATTTACACATCAAAAATATATGATTTACTATAGAGAACTTTGGGACATTCTGCAGGAGATGCGAGTACCATTCTTCCTTTCTAGATTGTGAACTTCCTTTAAAACAAACCCTCAATTTTTCTCTGGTGCTTTTAACTATTATTTCAAGCAGATAAGGTCGTAGAACACTGAAACAGACCCTTTGGCTCTTCAAACACCCATTTACCGTAATCCTACACTAATCTCATTTTATTCTTGGCTCGTGCCCATCAACTCTGTCCAGATTCTAACACCCACCTACACAGTAGGTGCAATTTTCAGTGGCCAATTAACCTACCAACCCACCCCCACCTTTGGGATGTTGGAGGAAACAGGAGGAAACCCACTGTCAAGGGGAGAATGTGCAAATGTTACACCAAAGGTCATACCAACCGCCCGTCCATTATAACATGGTCTCAAATCTTGTACTAAATGCCCTGACCCTTGAAGGAACGTGTGCCAATCGCCTTCTTCAACACCTGTTCTACCGGTGTTACCACTCTCAGGGAACTATGTACCTCTACCTATGGGTCTCTCTGCTCTACAACACTCTCCAGGACCCTGCCATTGCCATGCAAGTCCTGCCCCAGTTAACTTACCAAAGTAACACCTCGCATTTATCCTAGTTAAATTCCATCTGCCAATCTTTGGCTTGTTTGCCCAATTGATCAAGATCTCATGGTATTATTAGATAATCTTCTTCACTGTCCACTATACCACCGATTTTGGAAACTAACAAACCACTGGCACTCAATTCTTCTTCCCAATTGCTTCCCCATCTTAACTCAAAGCACCCAGTAGTTATGTTATCTTAGTCAGATTCAGATTCAGATTCAATTTTAATTGTCATTGTCAGTGTACAGTACAGAGACAACGAAATGCATTTAGCATCTCCCTGGAAGAGCGACATAGCAAATGATTTGAATAAATAATAATAAGTGATAATAAGTGTCCGGGGGGTGGGGGGGTGATTGGCAGTCACCGAGGTACGTTGTTGTTTTGTGATGCGGTTGAGCGGGGACTTCATTGAAACTGTCGAAAGTGTGAGCGTGAGCAGAGATGCTCATTGCAATGTGTGATAAATTGGTTTGAGGAACAGATCAGCAGTAATCCAATTGAATGGTGGAATAATTGCCATTGGATGATAGGTATTATTATATATAGAGGACCAGAGCCTTTGTTGGCAGAGTTAATATTATTCTCCCTTTGTTCATTAACAAAGGGAATGAAAAGTCATCCGTAATGTTATCTTCCAATGGGAGCAAATGGTAATCACAATCATCCCCAATTATGGAAGACAGAATGTTGGAAGAACTCAGTGGGTCCAGCTTCATCCGTGAAAGCAAAAGGTGTAAGTCGGCACTCTGATTCAAAACCTGTTTCCATGACTGGGGGGAGAAATGGAGGCTGGTGGGTAATGAAGAGAGCCAAATGGGGAGGGAGCACTGGACAGATGGAACCCAGTGAACGGGGGGAGGGGGAAGGGGGAGGGGGAAGGGGGAAGGGAAGGGGGAGGGGGTGGGACGGGGAGGAGGGAGGAGGGGACAGCACAGAGACTGGGAGACAATGGAACCTGTTCAGGAAGGGGTATAGGAAAGATGAGGAACGAGAGAAATAAACTAGGTGGACACAAAATGCTGGAGTAACTCATAGTAGGCACCCAGTGTGGGTGTGAAACTGCTGAGCTGCCAGGAGTAGTGCTGGAGACAGATACAATAATGGCATTTAAGAATCTTTTGACAGGCATGTGGATATGCAGAAATTGGCGGGATATGGATCACGTGAAGGCAAAGGAGATTAGTTTAACTTGGCATCATGTTCGGCATGGAATTTGAGCCGAAGGGCCTATTGCCATGTTCTGTACCATTGGATTCTAAACCATCCATACATTCCAACATCTGCAGTGTCTTTTGTTTTCTTCCCTAATTATGCCTTGAATTCACTCTATATGCCTAAAAGCTGTTTAAATGGCAGAATAAAAGTTATATGCATATGTTGAAGTGAAATTATGAACAAAAATCTTTCTGACCAGGATACACTTGCTAGATCATATCTACTTAGAAGAATTAACTTGGAGAAATAAGGCATATTTTTCTTGATCTTGGCTCAGTTAAGCACGTGTCATCACTAGAGAACTAGTGATGACACATGCATAAAGTAATTTGCATAAGCTATGTGACTGAGTTGTGTAGGTCTGGAAAATTAAGTGTTTCAAGAAATGTTAGAACAACATAACATAGGATCATGCTCAGCTCACAATGGATGTGCCAAACTTAATGCCAGGAATATCTAATTTCATCTGTCTGCACATGATTCATATCCCTCAAATATTTGCATACCCATGTGCCTATCAATAAGCCTCTTAAATGCCACAATCATAACTGCCTCCAGTACAACCCCAGATGGGCATTCCAGACACTCACCACCCTCTTTGTAAAATAATCTGCTACCCACATCTCCTTTAAAGTTTGCCCCATATGAAAGGAATAGATCAGGTAGATGCACAGAGTCTCTTGCCCAGAGCAACATAAATCGAGAACCAAAGGACATAAGTTTAAAGTGAGGGGGGAAAGATTTAAATGGAACCCGAGGAGTAACTTTTTCCACACAAAGAGTGGTGGGTGTGGAATGAACTGCTGGAGGAGATAGTTGAGGCGGGTACTATTGCAATGGTTAAGAAACATTTAGATGGTTTAGAGGGATATGGGCAAAATGCAGGCAGGTAGGACTATGGTAAATGGGACATGTTGGCTTGTGTGGGGAAGATGGGCCGAAGGGTCTGTTTCCATGCTAGACTCTATGAC
The DNA here is from genome assembly GCF_010909765.2 of Amblyraja radiata. Lineage (NCBI taxonomy): Eukaryota > Metazoa > Chordata > Chondrichthyes > Rajiformes > Rajidae > Amblyraja > Amblyraja radiata. The sequence continues at coordinate 85,250,299 of NC_045961.1, read as the reverse complement.
TCAACTTAAAGCTATGTTCTCTTGTCTTTGACATTTCCATCCAGGGAAAATGGCTCTAACTGTCTACGTGTCTATGCCTCCCATAATTTTATAATAATTCTATCACGTTCTTCTCCAATCTCCGGTGTGCCAGAGTAAACAATCAAAGTCTGTCCAACCTTTCCGTGTGGCTAATACCCCCTAATCCAAGCAGCATTCTGGTAAACCTTTTCTGCATCCTCTCTAAAGACACCACATGCTTTCAGTAATGGGGCAGCCAGAACTGCACACAACGTTTCAAATGCGCCTCAGCAAAGTCTTAAAAAGCTGCATCACGACTTCATGATTCTCAATGAGGACAAGAATACCATAGGCCTTTTTTTTATCACTATGCCTACATGTATTGCCACTCTGGGAGCTATTGATTTGGACTCATAAATCGCTCTGAGCCAATGTGGATAAGGGTCTTGCCATTAACAGTATACCTCCCCAGTACATTCCAACTCCCAAAGTGAAACACCTCACACTCGCTGTGATCAAACTCCATCTGCAATTCTCCACCCATTTCTGTAGCTGATCTATATCGAGGAGTATACTTTGAGACTTCTTCACTGTCTGCAATTACAACAACCTCGCTGTCATCTGCAAATTTACCAGCCAGCCCATCTACATTTATGTCCAAGTCATTTACATGTATCACAAACAACAGAGGTCCCAGCACAGTTCCCTGCAGTAGTCCAATAGTCAGACTGCCAGCCAGAATAGCATTCTTCCACTACAATCTTCTGCCTTTTATCATTAATCCAGTTCTCATTCTGTTATGACTAAGTCATTGTTAATCCCGAGCATCTTAATCTTCTGGATAAACCCACCATGGGTGACTTTATCAAATGTCTTACTAAAATCCACATTGACTACATCCACTGCCTTACCCTCATCAATCACCTTCGTCACCTTCTCAAAAAACCTGATCAAGTTAGTAAGACACGACCTGCCATGTACAAAGCCATGCTGACTATGCCTAATTAGCCCATTCTCTTCCAAATGGAAGTAAAACCTACCCCAAAGAATCCTCTCCGATAATTTCTCTACCAATGAGGTGAGGCTCGCTGGGTGATATTTCTGTAGATTCTCTCTACTTCCCTTTTTAAACAAAGGAACAACACTGGCTAAACTGTTAATCTACGTCAGACAAGCCTTTAAAATATTGCATAAAACCTTAAAGATTTCCAAAAATAAAACTGTCACTGTGATCTTAAAGTACATCAAAAATGAGATGTCGAGAGGTTATGAAAGCCCTAATATTTTTGATAGTAAAGAATAATCTCTGATAAACAAATAATTTTGAGGCTCCTTGACAGGATCATTTAAATTTCAGAGAAAAACTGTTCCCTCCTTTGCACCACAAGCTTAAGCTCCCAAGCCTTATGTTTTCTAATGTCTACTCTTATTTTACGATATTAAAAAAAACCAGAAGTACAACTACTAATCAATTCTTCTTCTTGCGTATGGCGTGCACAGCCTAAAGCTGTAGGACAACTTGTTCTATTTGATCTTATTTGATTGTGCAAACCGGGTTGATTGCATTTGTCGAAACAGGGCGGACCACGTGAAGGTTGCAATCTTCCACCCCACTAATCAATTAAATAATATCCACAATTAAATTGAAACGGTAAACTTAACATCACTGAATACTACAGAGTTGCCACAAAAACAAATAATTCATTGACATGTTACTCTCTATGCACTTACATTTGATTCCATTCTTCAAAAACATGATGTAATAGGAAATAGTTAATTGAAGACTTCATTGTTTTTAATTTGTCAATTTCCCCAACTATAAATAGATATCAACATGTGATTGTTCAATGTAACATTACAGATCAATGAATATACAACTCTGAAGAAAATCTAAAACTGAAATGGCAATTATCATTTCAGAGATGAATAAATATTTTCAAGAGCTGACAGCATCAACCCTGTTTTCTCTGAATTTGTAAAAACTATTGTTCTGCACTATGTTCTGTTCTTTTTGCAGTACCTGTTATATTTGTGTACAGTTTAATTGTTGTCATGCTTGGTGTGATTTGCAGCTAATTGGTCTGCAGCAAGTTCCTATAAGCAGCAAGGTGACACAATCAGATAACCAGTTTTCAGGGATTTAGGTTGTGCATTAACAATTAAGTCCAGGACACCAAGTCAAAATAGTACCATCAACATGCAAAGAGCAGAGGATTGCATCTAACAGCCAGCACGCTCCACCAGCATCACACTCTCTCTGCCATGCCCCCCTCCTGCAGTGCGATATTCCCACAACATTGCCTGGGTCCATTTAGTCCACCATGTTACTGCCCCTGCGTAGCTCCACTTTCCTTTCCCACAGTTCCTCTCCCAATCCACACAGAGTACCACACTCCCTCTGTGCTGATTATCTGCATTAACAATGTTATGCCTGCATGGCCACACTCCATCAAGACCTAAGATCTTAGAGCAGAGACTGCACCCCTTTCCCCAAAATGCAATGGGTTTTCCAGGAAGACACTCCTGCACTCCCACGCTATCACACCATCACCGTCTTGCAATGCAAAGTTCCAACGCCATTGTCATCCCGTGCAACCGCCTGATAGTACCATGATCACTAGATAGATTAAAATGCTGGAGAAACTCAGCGGGTGAGGCAGCATCTATGGAGCGAAGGAAATAGGTGGCGTTTCGGGTTGTGACCCTTCTTCAGACTGATGTGAGGTTGGGAAGAAGAAAGGGTGAGGCGGAGACAGTGAGCTGTGAGAGAGCTCGACCCAAAACGTCACCTATTCCTTCGCTCCATAGATGCTGCCTCACCCACTGAGTTTCTCCAGCATTTTTATCTACCTTCGCTTTTTCCAGCATCTGCAGTTCCTTCTTAAACGTACCATAATCCCTCCTCGCTACCCATCCTGCAGGGGACACTCAATGCCCCGCCAGCAGGGAACAACCCCCTCCCCTCCCCTCCCCTCCCCTCCCCCCTTGAAATGCTGAGGAGGGGAGGGATTGAAGGGTTTCGGCCCGAAACGTTGCGTACTCCCTTCGCTCCATAGATGCTGCTGCACCCGTTGAGTTTCTCCAGCATTTTTGTGTACCACCGAGGGATTCCTTATCTCCTGCAGTGCCAACCTCCCTGCTTGGCTCTCTCTATAGTGCCACACTCCTGCCTCGCTGACCCTTCTGAAATGCTGTTCCCACCCTAACCCTCCTGCAATGCCACACTACCTCCCCTAACCCCTTCTGCAATGTCACACTCTCACCAGTAACTCTCTGCAATCCCAAACTCCTTCCACTGCCCATTCTCTCCCCTCCCCTGCACTGTAAGCCTGGCTGCACACTCAGTTAAGTGCCAGCATGAGCAAGGATAATGAACTGAATTGTGAGGACGGAGGGCAATCTTGAGAGTGGTCACCGTTCACTGGACATTGACGAGAAGGTCATGGCCCTGGCTTGTCCTCCCCTGCCACAGTTGGCACCGCGTGTCCCGCTAAGGAGCCACAGACGCCGGCTTATTTCCCCTGCGCTGCGGCTGAGGTTTTAATGCTAACGGCAACACGTCCGCGCCACTTTGTCCGGCCGCTCACCTTCAGCGCCAAGATCGCGCGCCGATAGGCGGCGTTGCCCCTAGCCCTGAGCGCCGCCATTGCTGCCGTCTGACGTCACACCGCCGGGTGAGGGGCGGCCGCGAGCCAATCAGCCCAGGCAGCGTGACGTCCCTGCCCGGCCCAGGCCGCAGCCCCGCCCACCCGCTGCAGGTTGCAATCACATTTGGTGCTGTCAAATGCTGGAGAAACTCAGCGGGTGCAGCAGCAGCATATATGGATGCTCCATAGGGGATTAAGGGGTTGGACAGGCTAGATGCAGGCAGATTGTTCCCCATGTTGGGGAAGTCCAGAACAAGGGGTCACAGTTTAAGGATAAAGGGGAAATCTTTTAGGACCGAGATGAGTGCTTATTACAAAAAGTGTAACTACTTGAAAAAGTGGGAGTGTACATGAAGATGTGTGTGACATTAACTGAGAACATGAGAACGTGGATGAATCTGTGAGTATTAGAAAGTGTAACAGAGAGATATATGAAAGGGGAGACGTAAGAGATTGGATATGCTTGAATTGGAGCAACTCAGGTCAAGCAGCATCTGAGGGGTGAAAGGAATTATCAATGTTTCAGTCTGAAGTGGTTGTCATGTTACACCAGTCATTGAAAGTAGGCATGCAGGTGCAGCAGGAAGTGAAGAAAGCGAATGGTATGTTACCATTCATGGCAAAAAGGATTTGAGTATAGGAGCAGGGAGGTTCTACTGCAGGTACACAAAATTGCTGGAGGAACTCAGCGGGTGCAGCAGCATCTATGGAGCGAAGGAAATAGGCGACGTTTCGGGCCGAAACCCTTCTTCAGTTCTACTGCAGTTGTACAGGGTCTTGGTGAGGCCACACCTGGAGTATTGCGTACAGTTTTGGTCTCCTAATCTGAGGAAGGACATTCTTGCCATAGAGGGAGTACAGAGAAGGTTCACCAGACTGATTCCTGGGATGTCAGGATTTTCATATGAAGAAAGACTGGATAGACTCGGCTTGTACTCACTAGAATTTAGAAGATTGAGGGGGGATCTTATAGAATTACAAAATTCTTAAAGGGTTGGACAGGCTAGATGTAGGAAGATTGTTCCTGATGTTGGGGAAATCCAGAACAAGGGGTCACAGTTTAAGGATAAGGGAGAAATCTTTTAGGACCGATATGAGAAAAACATTTTTCACACAGAGAGTGGTGAATCTCTGGAATTCTCTGACACAGAAGGTAGTTGAGGCCAGTTCATTGGCTATATTTAAGAGGGAGTTAGATGTGGCTAAAGTGGTCAGGGAGTATGGAGAGAAGGGAGGTACAGGAGTTGGATGATCAGCCATGATCATATTGAATGGCGGTGCAGGCTCGAAGGGCCGAATGGCCTACTCCTGCATCTATTTGCTATGTTTCTATGAAGGAAATAGGCTGTCAATACTGGTCGTGCAGACATCTGCATTGCCAGAGCACCTCTCACATCCTCAGCAAGCCGGACCGCGCTTCACACCCAACAAAATATTTTAACTCAGTCTGAAGTCTCAGGGCCACGACCTGAAAAACGTCACCCATTCCTTCTCTCCAGAGATGTTGCCTGACCCACTGAGTTACTCCAGCATTTTGTGTCTACCTTCAGTATATTACCAGCATCTGCAGTTCCCTCCTATTCATTCCTTCTCTCCGGAGATGCTGCCTGTCCCGCTAAATGATTCCAAATATATGTTGTGTCTAACGTTGGTGTAAACCAGCATCTGCAGTTCCTTCCTAGGCAAAATAGTTTAAAGAGTCCTCAGGGTTATATTGTAGAAGGCTATGTTTGTACATAAAGTGCTGGAGTAACTCGGGAGAATCCTACTTAGATGGATGAAACGTTGCCTATTTCCTTCGCTCCATAGATGCTGCTGCACCCGCTGAGTTTCTCCAGCATTTTTATGTACCTTCGATTTTCCAGCATCTGCAGTTCTTTCTTAAACACGAAGAAACTACAGTTGCTGGTTTGTACCGAAGGTAGACGCAAAGTGCTAAACTCAGCTTTTCAGACAGCGTCTCCTGAGGAATATGAACAGATGATGTTTCGGGCTGCGACCTTTCTTAGTCTGATCATTCTGAAGAAGAGTCCAAATCCGAAATGTCACCTATCCTTTTTCTCCAGAGATGCTGCCTGACCCGCTGAGATACTCCAGCACTTTGTGTATGTCTTCAGTTTCAACCAGCATCTGCAGTTCCTTCCTCCACCTATCCATGTTCTCCAGAGATGCCACCTAGCCCGCTGTGTACTCCAGAACTTTGTGTCCATTTGGGTAAACCAGCATCTGCAGTTCCTTATTTCTACTTCTATGTCTGTACGTGTTAAGCAAAATATTGCAGATGGTGAAAGTAACAAATAAAAGCAGAAAAAGCTGGAAATGTTATGCAGCATATGTGGAGAGAGAAATAAAATCATTTGATCATTATCAGTCATCAAAACAGAGTGCTTGTTTTAAAAAGATTTTTGTTTTATGAATTCTATGTGAACTAAATTTGGAATAAAAGCTGTAAATGGCATATGAATACAATGCACAGTTAATTGCTAAGAAGATCTTGGAAGAAAACTGCAGATTGAAGGGACAAAATCTTTGATGAAATTTGATGCAACATTATCCAAAGGGATGTGTTTTGTGAATGAGGCTCAGCCTAAACCATTGACCATTAAATTTAAGTTTAGAGGGATATAGGCCAAACGTGAGCAAATGGGACTAGCTTAGATGGATCATGTTGGTCAGCATGGACAAGTTGGGTCCAAGGACCTGTTTATGTGCTGTATAATTCTATTAATTATAAACAGGTCCATGGTTGTAAATGTTAACTGATTCTCTCTCCATGGATGCTGCCTGACTTGCTGAGTATTTCCAGCATTTTCCAGTTTTACTGTATTACTAGACCAAGTGAGACCCGTTGGATCCCACTTGTCCCCCAACGCAACCCATTCCCCAACGCAATATTCCACCACTCATTCATAGCCCCCACGGGAGGCCCGGTCCCCCAACGGAATCCATTCCCCAATGCAATATTCCAACACTCACCCATAGCCGACAACTGCACAGGGGCTGCTTATTTTGCCTTATGCATCCACCCTCATTTTTAAACTTTAAAAAATTGCAATTGCACTTGCTCGCTAGCAGAACTCAGTGTACTGTGACTTTAAAAAATGGATTTGCACTTGCTAGCTAGCAGAACTCAGTGTACTTGGATAGCAATCATGTTGTGAGCAGGACTACAATCCCATTGTGACATCACAGCTGTATCACTGTGAATTAGCAGTTATTATTTTCCAGGTTTCTTCAGATATTTGAACATTTTGATTAATAACTCAAGAAATAATGCATGAATTTTTCAGATAAGGCATTTTTTGACCACGGGATAAATTTCTACAGGAATATGTAAACATTTTACCCGTTAGAGCGTTAGTTTTTCGGGCAGTTTGATTATACACCCACACACATCCAAGATCAGAGTTTTATGTATATAGATTGATTGTATTATTTGACCACAACAAAATCACAAGGTCATAGCTGCCATTTATTTATCTGTTTATCTCTTAAATGGAAACACTGAAACAGGATTAGCTTGGTCCAATGTTCAATAAGACTGTGGTTGATCTGCTGGTTGTTCTTAACTCAAATTTCCTGCTCAGTCCCAATTATTCTTAAAACCATAGATAAGAACAACACAGAAATTGGCCCTTAGGCCCACCAACCACCCCAATGACTATCTATACTTATCCTATTTGCCTGCATTATGCAAAATTCCATCTCCTCCCTTTCTCTCCAATCTCTCCTTGTAACTACATCCCTCAATTCCATGCAATATCCTGGTGAATCTCTTCGGCATTACCTCAGATCACTCATGTCGACCTTCTGGACCAGCCTAACATGCAGGATCTTGCCAAAAGCCTTACCAAACTCCATAAAGTTCACCACACCTCTGCCCTGACCTCATCAATCTCTTTGGTTACATCTTTAAAAAAAACTCAATTAGATTTGTGAGACGCAATATCTTGGGCACAAAACTGTGTTACCTCCTCCAAATCTGTCCCTCAGATTATTCTCTAACAACTGCCAGCTCAGCCTTAATCATTAATCTTAATCAACACTTAATGACCAAACATCCAATTAAATTGACCGAGGGGTCAGTATTGGCACCAGGAAAGGCAACCTACTCTTCGCTGAAAGACTGTTTACAAGAGTCAAGAGTCAAGAGAGTTTATTGTCATGTGTCCAATTCTTGCTTGCTGCAGCACATAATATTGTAGGCATAAATACACATCAGATCAGTGTGTCCATATACCATAGAATATATATATACACATAAATAAACAGATAAAGTGCAATAGGCTGTTATAGTACAGAGTTAGTTTGAAATGTTTAATAGTCTGATGGCTGTGGGGAAGCAGCTGTTCCTGAACCTGGATGTTGCAGGTTTCAGGCTCATGTACCTTCTACCTGAACATAGATACATAGAAAATAGGTGCAGGAGTAGGCCATTCGGCCCTTCGAGCCTGCACCGCCAGTACAAGCCGAGTCTACCCAGTCTTTCTTCATATGAAAGTCCTGACATCCCAGGAATCAGTCTGGTGAACCTTCTCTGCACTCCCTCTATGGCAATAATGTCCTTCCTCAGATTTGGAGACCAAAACTGTACGCAAGACTCCAGGTGTGGTCTCACCAAGACCCTGTACAACTGCAGTAGAACCTCCCTGCTCCTATACTCAAATCCTTTTGCTATGAATTCTAACATATCATTCACTTTCTTCACCGAAGGCAGCGGAGAGATGAGTGTGTGGCCAGGATGGTGTGGGTCCTTGATGATGCTGGGGCAGTCTTTTTGAGGGAGCGAGTGCGGTAGATCCCCTCGATGGTAGGGAGGTCAGAGCCAATGATGGACTGGGCAGTGTTTACAACTTTTTGCAGCCTTTTCCGCTCCTGGATGCTCAGGTTGCCGTACCAAGCCACGATGCAACTGGTCAGCATGCTCTCTACTGTGCACCTGTAGAAGTTTGAGAGAGTCCTCCTTGACATGCCGACTCTCCGTAATCGTCTCAGGAAGTAGAGGCGCTGATGTGCTTTCTTTATGATTGCATCAGTGTTCTGCGACCAGGAGAGATCTTCGGAAATATGCACGCCCAGGAATTTGAAGTTCTTGACCCTTTCCACCATCGACCCGTTGATATAAACGGGACTGTGGGTCCCCATTCTACCCCTTCCGAAGTCCACAATAAGTACCTTGGTTTTGCTGGTGTTGAGAGCCAGGTTATTGTGCTGGCACTATTTGGTCAATCGGTCAATCTCATTTCTATACTCTGACTCGTTCTCATCAGTGATACGTCCCACAACAGTGTGTCGTCGGCGAACTTGATGATGGAGTTCGCACTATGTCCGGCTAGGCAGTCATGAGTATAGAGTGAGTACAGCAGAGGGCTGAGCATGCAGCCTTGAGGTGCTCCCGTGCTGATTGTTATCGAGGATGACACATTTCCACCAATATGGACAGACTGTGGTCTGTGAATGAGGAAGTCGAGGATCCAATTGCAGAGGGATGCGCAGAGACCCAGATCTGAGAGCTTGGTAACCAGCTTGGAGGGGATGATGGTATTAAATGCCGAGCTGTAGTCATTGAATAACAGCCTGGTATATGAGTTTTTGATGTCCAAGTGGTCCAGAGCGGAGTGGAGAGCCAGTGAGATTGCATCCACTGTTGATCTGTTGTGGCGGTAAGTGGGTCCAGGTTTTGTTGAGGTATGAGTTGATTTGCACCATAATCAACCTCTCAAAGCACTTCATCACCACAGACATTAGTGCCACTGGTCGATAGTCATTGAGGCACGTCACCTTGCTCTTCTTGGGCACAGGTATTGTTGATGCCCTTTTAAAGCAGGTGGGAACCTCAGACCTCAAAAGTGAGAGGTTGAAAATGTCCATAAAAACTCCAGCCAGTTGGTCCAAACAGGTTTTTAAAACACACCCGGGTATACCATCAGGTCCAGGCGTTTTCCGAGCGTTCACCCCTCTGAAGGATCCTATGACGTCGGCCTCTGTGAATGTAATACCATCACGGCGAATGGGAGCTTGGGAAGGCACACCTGTGCTCTCCCTATCAAAGCGTGCGTAAAATGCATTGAGCTCGTCAGGGAGATTTAGTCCCTCTTAGGGGCCAGACTAGGCAATTTTTCATCCAAAAAAATGTGAGTGCATTACATCTCAAATATAAAAGTCCTCGACCACCACTGAGAAAGATTAAGAAAATAATTGGAATATTGCAACAATTTTTGTTGATCTTGGTCTGCACTGGAATTAGTCATTGTGTATGTGTAAGACTCAGAACAAGTCTCAACATACTGAGCGAACACATGAAACAACAAGGCTATGTCAACTTAACCTTATCGAAAGGAACATTACACGGCAATGCGCTGAAAGAAAGAAAATCCTGCTGCTGTTCTACAAGCCTGAGGACAATGGAGCAAAATATTCTATAAGCTATTGTCATCCTTAAGTTATAGGGTCATACAGCATGGAAGCGGGCCCATCAGCGCAACTAGAACACGCCATTCAAGATGTCCTAACTACACTAGCCCCACCCAGCTTTTGGTAATATCTTTCTAATCCTTTCCTATACATGTACCTGTCCAAATGTCTTTTAAATGTTGTGATAGTACCTGCCTCAATCTTCTGGCAGATCATTCCATGTTCCCTTTATGTGAAACGCCCCTCGGGTTCCTACTAAACCACCCCCACCTTCACCTTAACCCTATGGTTCTTGATTCCCTTACTCTGGATAAAATATTCTGTGCATTTACCTTATCTATTCTCTTCATGATCGAATACTCATTTATAGGATCACCCCTCATCTTCCTGTGCTCCTAGGAATAGTGTCCTAGCCTGTTTATCCTCTAGCCTCAGCACCATCTACAAGATGCATTGTTACAACATGACAATCCTCTCTGCACCACTTCTTTCAACTTTTTTCACTTGAAAGAACAACAGGTGCTGCTACCACCTGTAGGTTTGCCTCCTTGTCACACATTGTTCTGAATATGAAGTATATTGCATTCCTTCACTACTGCTGAGTCAAAATGAAAGCACTCCATATCTAACTGCATTGTGGGCTTTCCCTCGTCATGTGTGTTGCAATGACTTACGGGTCAATTAGCATTAATCATTAATGAAACCTTGTTATTGGCACTCAAGCCCTGCAAATTAATAAAACCTTTTATTGACAGCTCAAGTGCAAATCAGCTAACAATCATGTGTACAAACATATTGAAATACTGACATTTAAAAAAAAAAATCCAATCTTCATATCTCTTAATCCACTTTATATTTCCTTATCTACCACTACCCATATATTTTGCCTTGACCACCATTCCTGATGACACATCATCTCATCTGCTCTCTGTAACACAGATGTTCCTTGCTTTATGCTTTTTTTAGCTTCCCTAAAATAAAATGGATTCTTATATTTTCTCCAATTGCAGTGACAGACCATCAACAATAATTAACTCTGTTTCTCCCTCCATATATGCTGATTGACTTGTTGAGTATTTCCTGAATTTTCTGATTTTCTTCCAATATTTTCTTCCAATACCATTATTGCATCGTATTGTGTTTGAACTAACATTGTTATGTAGCTAAACTTTTCAAACAACAGTGGTGATCTAATTTAGACTTCAGCCACAAACCTTAACATATTTCATAATGCCACGTGAAATCCGTAAATAAATGCACCATTTTATCCAGGCCAAAAATCCATATCCATTTATACAAATTCTAGAATGCAGCATTAGTCTGTTGATGGGCATTCACAAAAGCTGGTGAGTATGTGGAACACTCTGCCAGAGGAAGTAGTTAGGGCAGGTACAAATACAACTTTTAAAAGATATTTGGACAGGGACATGGATAGAAAAAGTTCAGAGTGATATGGGCCAAGTGCAGGCAAATGGGATGAGCACGGACATGTTGGACTGAAGGGCCTACCTCGGTGCTGTATTCCTCTGTGAATCCATGACCAACGTGATGCCCATCAAATTGTCAAACAGAAAATCTGTCTTTTTCTAGATGTCACACGTACAAATGTCTTCAAGAGGGCTAATAATTGCTATTTGTGCTGTCAATTTAAAGAAAGCAATCAATCACATAAAGGAAATGTCTGGCACAGAAGAAGGCTATTCGGCCCAGATATTGCACGCTTGGATTCATTCTCCCTACAAGTCTCTTCTCATCTAAATTCAACTCACCTTCTTCCTCCCTATTGTTGTTTTCGCTTCCCCCTAAATGTATTTGTGTTTTTGTCACATGTTATTTGTTGCAGCGAGTTCTGGGTTTATCACAATCAATGACCCGTAACTAAAAGTGCCAGTTATCCCTAATGTACTCGAGGAGGTAGAAGCACTACAACTGAACAAAACAACAACAACAAAACAGTCAATTCCTTAATGCGGCATTTTGGGGTTTTATGGGGCCATTGATAATACTTAAGTGTTGAAAGCAGATTACATAATAAACATAAAAGACGAATATTTTTAAATGCTGAATATTTCTCTTGCAGCGCCTCCTTTGCCGTGGGGGTAAATACGATCTAAAAAACTGCGGTGGGGATTGGAGAGAAGGCGAACTCTTAAGCCAGCAAACCACGCCAGTTGTTTTTTACTTAATTTCCGTCAGTTTTGTTTTCCTTTTCGTGTCGTGTTGAGGTCTGGATCCACGGAAGTCCCCGATGATTTCGGTGATCCCAGCTATTCGGTTTGACCCGATGTGAAATAAAATTCGGTTTTACACTAAACTAGAAAGCGGCTTCATAATTAAAACGTGGTTCTATAGTCGAACAGTCTGTTCTGAAGTATTGAACGTCACACTCAATGGCAATTGTACAAAAGTATTGGATTGCAAATAATCTTATAGCTTCGCTGTGAATCACCCTTCTCGCGCTGCAAGCTGTACAAATAGCAGGTTCTATTATGAAAACTCTTTTTACTGCTTAATACATTTGGTTTAAATCCCTGCACTGTTCTCTGAAGTTAAAAAAACAAGAAAACAAAATAGAGAAAATGAGTTAAGTATAGAATTGTTCTATTAATTCTCCAATATTGATTAAATGCGATAACATCAGCAATTCCTGTTTCGATAATGTGGAATATATCTTCTTCAGTTTCGGCGTGGAAAATACATTATTTGCAGGAAACAGGAGGAGTTAGCTTTACAAATTCAAGTCCGACAATATGTTTCTAGATTAGAACTGGCATGGGAAAGAAAATAAGGAAGATGTGTAAAATATGATTTACTGGGACCGATATATGGTTCTCGTAACAAGCATGTATTTGAACGCGGCTTGGTCGTCTATTTGTGAAGAATGCGATCTCGTATATCCAGATTTAGACAAGTAAAGCAAGGCGAAAAGAATTAAACTCTCTTTTTCAAAAATCGACACTGTGAGTTTGCCTGGTTACTGAAGCAAAGAAAAAAAGCGTTATGCCCACACCTTTCCAGTTTATTTCTGGCCCGGAGTTTTTCCAACACCAATCATCAAATACAATGAAAGCTCGGCCGGAGAATGACCGAGACATTACTGGAAATAATAGCCATACAAAGCAACTGAGCGGGGGTTGCCGCTAAAGTCTGTCATCTGAAATCGCAGTTCGGCAGTCCACTTAAATCCATGTGGACGTTTTGGCACACAAAAAAGAGGAACTCTCAAGAACAAAACAAAAAGAAAGTACACATTATCAGACAGATCATTAAAATAGTCTTCTTTTCTTCGGCTAAATTTAGAAAACCATCTCACATTTCTTACATAGAAAGGATACCGTTCTAATATGTGTAAGAAGGAACTGCATATGCTGACTTAAAACGAAGATAGACACAAAAAGCTGGAGTAACTCAGCGGAACAGGCAGCATCTCTGGAGAGATGAAATGGGTAACGTTTCGGGTCGAGACCCTTCTTATAACCGTTACTTTAAAAGCATGTATTTTAAAATGTGAACATTAGGGCACCAAGATCGCTGAACAGCATATTGCACGGATTTCCAATAAATATGTTAACCAGAGTAAAGTCCGGCGCGTGAGATAGTGCGTATTACAGATAAATAAATTGCATTAACGAGTTTGCTTGCTCTCCGGCATTTATTTGCAATACGTCTTTGTCTAAGGGGGTGTTTGATTCTTGTTTCGAACAGTCAAAGCCAGCCACACACATTGCCGCAACGGAACTTGTTGATTGTCATTTATTTCCCGCTTGTTTTCAAGACTGACCATTGACCATCCCGCCCGATTCCGAAACAATAACAATTTTAGACAGTTTAACTGAACAAAACTATTTAAAAAACCCCAAAGGATTCGAGAGATGGATTTGCAGTGTCAAGAGATATGAGCAAGTAATAAACCCATTTTAGCAACTGCTACAGAGCCATTAGATGAAACTATATGCTCTTGTTAGTTATTGTCGATTTGATTTCAATTCGAATAAAATATGACATCGTTCTTTAAATTCTCCTGGCTATATCTTTGTTGTGGAACGAGTTCATCATAAGACCGTTAATATTCTAAACGTCGGAGATTTTCCAGTGGAACTTTGTATGTATCCCGCGTGAAGGAAACTGGCCGTTTCACTTTACACTATGTGAAGGAGATCAGATAATATATTATTGGAGAAAAGTAAGGTAATCCTCATTTTTTGCAAATGTGTCTATCGTGTTAAAATGTGAACCACAGCGTGGCCATCAGTGATAAACTCAGTTGTGCGCCTGAGAATGGTCTGAAGCATTAAAAACTCAATCGCCAGAATCCGTTCATGATTCTTGTGTTAGAATCATAGTCGGCAAACAATGGCATCCAAATTGTGATTCAGATTTCATTTGATTTCGCGTCGTCACATTCACCAAATGAAAATGTCCCGTGGTCTGACAAATATAATCGGCAAACATATTTTTCGCTTTGCAAAGGAAATTCGGGCATGGCATAGTGCTCGCCTTTTCTATGCCAGTTCGCCGAGAGCAGACTGCGAGAAACTTCAGCCCGAAACTATGTAACCATCCTGACTAATTCACCTTATTATGAAATGCTGGTGCACCGGAGTGCTTGCTCTCAGAGATTCAATGTCAAGTTAATTTGGAAGCGGAGCGATTTCCCACCACCAGGCTTTGTAACTTGAGTGAATCGCGGAAAATACTGTCTAGTAACCTGTACATTTGTCAATTGAATAACTGTACTTACGTCTGATTAAGAAAAACGCAATTTGCTGGTTATTCATAAAATATATTATCAACTACAAAATCTGTGTCAATTTCTGCTATTTACGCTGTCAATTTCACTCATTTTAAAGGCACGAGCTCGAACGCTGCAAATATAATTGCCGTCAAACCACAGATAATTGTAACCGAAACAGTGAATGTGCAACGTTTAAATCTATGAACAAAGTTCCTTACTTTCAAAACAGTGCGACATGGTCAGTGTAAGTAAACACCTTTGTTCAAAATGAAACGAAGCGTAGGATACCATCAACGTCAAAGAAAAGCAATCTACCTGTTGCACAGGCAATTACTTTTTGTCATCGCTAAATATCTGTCTATACCTTTATACGTGTAACAACTTATAACAAAATATAATCAAATGCCTGGATGGAACGAGAATTCCCAGACGGGTGTCGGGTTAGTGTTCTGTGCACCTGATACTTTGACTTGGGCGTCAAGTGTTGAACGATCCACGGATTTTAAAATATGTAGTTTACTGTGTGATTTTCGAGAAAAAGTAGTAGAAATCCGAGCCATCCTCCACAAAGGATTATTCTGGACTTAATATAATTGGATAATTAAATCTGCTCTGACATTAAAAATCATCAGAAACTCCTCAACCTCCGATCATATCGCCCTTTTTCTATCTTGTATCAATATCATAACAGCTTGTGTCCGGAGTGAGCAGATAGCTGGACACGGCGAGGGATTGGCCTTTGACTCCTACTGTAGTCGGCAGATCATCATCATCATCACTATTTACTTAATCAACATTATTCTGGCCGTTTTTCATCTTCATAATCATCCTTGTTTTTTCCCGCATCTCCGGTGTCAACGGGAGTTTTTTTTAAACCTCCTTCAACAATCGAAAGATTTTCTTAATTCACACCATCGACGCAGAGTAATACCTTTTTGCGACGAACCTTTGTCACATTTTAATTAACGAGTGGCGATTGCATAATAGAGTAGTCAAAGAGATTAATTTATTTTCCAAGGAAAATAATTTGTACGCTAACGAACACAAGCTTGTGATCATTTTAATTGGTGGAACTTCAGTAACCAAATTACTCCCACTCTCACACTTTGATCGACACAAGTACATAGTAAGCCATTAATGTAAAACAGAATGAACCGTCGCTAATCCTGTAATAAATGCAGTCATTAGCTTATTATTAATTTTACTCATGGGTAAATACGTGGAAAACTGGAAATATGAATGAGCAATATAATTTGAATATTGCCCTCTAAGCTTGCAGGAACGCTAGAGTAGCTGAAATATTAAAAGTTATATCCAGAGTTATAACATTACTCCACATCCTACCAATACGACGTTATATTGATTCGTACCTAGTCAATCCCTAAAGAACAGTTAAATATAATAGTGGGCGGTTTAATTTGGATTAATACTTGCAATTTACTTCCAATATTAATACATAATACTTTGTAATTATATTTCCTCGTGTGCGTGTGAATAAGAGATATACAATGTCAATCTTTCCCATGTATATTATCGAGTTCTTCATTGTATGACTCTGGGCTGCTTTGCGCAGGTGATGAAAACTGTCGCGGTTGACAATCTAGGGACATTCCAAATCACTACACGATTCCTTCCCTTTGCTGACCTTTTATATAACTTTATTATGCGAAATTATGCTTTACTACTCATTGGCCTCCCGTTTAACGAACATATAAAAAAATATTGTATTGGATAACAAAACTTGATCGATAGTCAGAAAATAACGCGCACATTGCGTTGATTGGCGTTTGATAAGTACACCAATGTTGAAGATATTTTTTCAAAATATAGATTTGTTGAGCGTCTTTAGAATCCCATCCTTTGAAATGCCCGTTTAGTGTATGTACCTCAAGCTGATTCATTGTCGAATGCAAATATATCTAACCGTAAGATATAAACAAAGCCACTTCAACCCACCTCATCAATTGTGGCTCTTAATGTAACGTTAACCCAATATGGTTAATCATTAATAGCAGGGTCAATTGAATTATTTCTTAAAATTGCCATATAACTTTGAAACGTACCATAAAATCTGCCGATTTGAGAGCCACAATTGAATGTTTATTAGGGTAGCTTTATAATTTATGAGCTGCCATTTCGATTGACAGGAACTCGCCATATCCCTCTGTAATTATCAATACAGCAGTCACTCTGCCCTCAGGTGGGTCTCTATCGGTAATTTATAGACCATTTAATGATCTCTTTATAAGATTATATTGTAACGTTGTTTCAGCGTTATCATCACTGGTGATATTGGACTGTGAGAACCACACATTGTAGTTTCAGACACCTTGTTCCCTTGAAAGCGCCGATTATCCGATTTCAAATTCTATTCCCTTCCAAAATCTTTGTAACCTCTGCATATTTAAACAATAAAAGTTAGTTCACCGATAAGCATGTCCCAGTTTAATAGCTTTCGCGTAATTGAAAACTATTGACATTTCCGCGTTATTCTGAGTTGTATCACATTTACAGTCGCTTTTAGGATTCAATTTTACGTCTCAATTTGTCTTCGTGTCGGTCCCAATATACATTTTGCCAATAAATAACGCGGTCAGGATTTCCGTCTGCGCTTTTAGCCAAATTCTGTCACTAGACATCGAAGCAAACCGAACAAAAAGGTACATAAATTTCCCAGCAAGTTGATCTTGGCATAAACTCTTGATATTTATTTGGTGGTGTAGGAAGGTGTGACGTGGAAGCATTTAGTGTGTAACGTTGCTACCTAACTAACCTGTAGTGGAGCCTCACCAGCCGCTTGCTAACGGAAATGCTCCAAACTCAACGTACATTGTGCAGAAAATAGAGGAGCGGTGAGACGGAACAACTCTGTTTAGACGTGTGACATGCAACTCCAAATGTAAACAATGAACGAGAATAGCCCCGAGTGAGGTAAAGTCAAGTTCAAGTGCCTCCGATCAAACCCTCGTTTGTCTTGGCTTGTGGTCTTGTTCACTCAAACAAGTCCTTGTTTATTTTCGCTCCCCAAATCTACCACATCAAGTTTCTGTGCTCTCAAAGAATTAAAAAAAAAGGTTTATTTGTTTTGTTCTGCTTTTCAGACTTACAGAAATGATTTTCAAACCTGACGTATAATGTATTCTCTGCCCGTGGGCAATCCACATTGCTGGCTGCGAGGGGAGAAACTGCTTGCTGTGTGTTTTATGCGATTGTGCTCGTTTGAAGGACAGGGCGGAAGTTGGACGTGTTTGAACTTACTTTCCTTCGGTCGTCGCCGTCAGTCTGAGAGCGTAAACAAGAACCCGCGAGGTTGTTTTGTTTCGCCGCCAAATGTGCGCCCGTGTAATTGAAAAAAGGGAAACGCGGGTAGCATTTCCACTTTTTAATATGTATCATAAACTGTTCCACAGCTCCTGCTCCTGATCTTTTTTTTTGTTCGAATTCGAAAGCGTATGGAAATAAATCCCACATTTTCCTCTCAGACTATGTAACAAGTAGCAGATGCGCCGTTTAATCGGATTTTATAGTGAATACATAACCTCCCCCATGCCAGTAACCTAAACTCAAATCTCAGCCCATTCCTTGCCGTCAGCCAACATGGAAACGAAAACACTTCTTACACGTGTCTGGTTTTGTAACTGGGCGATAATGAATTCCACCTCTATTTCCATCCATTCTTATGTTTTAACAATTCCATATGCAGGAACTAATTAACAGTGGCTGAATCCCGCCCCCGCGTTCCAACTCTCTCTCTCTCTCTCTCTCTCTCTCTCTCTTATGATTATAAACCAATCCCACCGTTGTATACAATTTGACATTACTAACTTGTTTTCAAACCCATGTTTCAGACCAAACAACCGTCCAAAATAAAACATCCGCTAATTCATTAAATCGCCAATTCCCGCTGTGAAAGAAAATGTTTACTCGGGTGGGTAACAGGTAAATTAAACAAAAATGAAATAAATGAAATCTGCCTGAGGTGCTGAAGGTAAGTTGGTTCACCATTCTGTGTGTTTGCATGGACTTTAAGGAAACTGCTGATGGTTCACAGTGACACCCCCCCCCCACCCCCCCCCCCCCCAAATCTATTGTAAATTATATGGAACAGCATTCAGAGAAGTGGCTGAGTAGAATTCCAGCAAATGGAACAGAGACCAAAAGCAGCGAGGAATTAAGAGGGCCTAAAATAATAACGATATCAGCGATTACACCTGAACACGTTTTATTATACCTTTGTATGCTGTTAATGATCTCAGGACATCACACGAGAAGAGGGAAACGTTGCTTTATCTAGAAATTAAAACGGGAACAATCTGAACAATCTGATGTTTACCTCACAATTGTACATATTTATAGTTAAGAAACATTCTTTATAAATATTGTTTCATCTGTAACAAGTTAATACCATAATTTAATTACAACTGGGATAAATATGGTAAGGCGGCTATTTACAGAATGGGTATCGTTGTTACAAAAATTAACAGCACGACTTTTTCACAATCTTCCAATAGTATTTCACAATTTAAACTTGCAAAGCACAAAACATCACAAGATAAAAACTCAGCTAACAGAAGAAATACATTCACAAGCAATTAATCGTGTTCTTTATGTGTATTTGTGAACTGTAACTTGACTTTGGCACAGTTTCCATTCTATATGATTGGATGAAGATTTTACAATCGGTCTCCCTGCAAAGGGCGACAACTTTCAGCATTAAAATACAAGGAAATCATTCTCTCTGTACGTTTGTGCTTCCATTATGTCCAATTTGGGAAGCCTTGTCATCTCAAGGAAGAAATCACTAGCTGTGAAAGAACACTCAGTCTCAAAGATCCCAAATCCAGTTCAGCAGACAGTCAAAGCTTCTTTTGCACAGAGTTGTAAAAGTGGCCTAAATATTTGTTCCGTGAGACATAAATAAAATTTGATCTTAATTTCTGCAAAATCACTGCAACTCGGTATTGCTGGTATGGGGGGTTTATTTCGTTCTCAGTTTTCCATTAACGCAGACTTCAGATAAAGCTGTTTGATCTATTTTCAAGTTTAGAGACGGAGGTGACGATCTTCCACGTTTGGGGCCTTTGGTCTTTTTTTACACATACCACTCATTGAAGTTGGAAGAGATGCCGACGTTGGTATGCACGGCAGTAGAGGCGGGGGATAAATTATTGCTGTTTGGAGGTTCGGCAGACGGTGAGACCAGGACTGGTGGAGTGGACGATTCATAGCCAGAGCTGGCTGCTGGTGAGGACTCAGAACCTTGAGATGCTTCATGGACCTGCATGAGAGAAACAGTCACAGTCGTTTTTGAAAAAAAAACAACCCAGTTGTAAACGTTGATTGAACTACCAACATTATTGCTTTGCACACACTTAAGGCGACTGCTCGCGCAGCTATGAAATATTGAAAAGTAATAACCTTCATGTGTTTCCTCAGAGAGCTGGGGTGAGTGTAGGACTTGTCACACATCTTGCACAGATAGGGCTTATCTGAAGTGTGCACATGCATGTGCTTCTTCCTGTCGCTGCTGTTGGCGAAACGCCTGTCACAGTTTTCAAATTCGCACTTAAATGGTTTTTCACCTGCGTGGAAAATAGCAGAGAGAAATGGATCAAGTCGAATAAAAGCAAGCATACATAGATAGCTCCTTCCATCGCTCGCATCTCTCAATGTGAGCGCCACATTATACGCCTTGCAAAGCACCTGGATTAAAATACTTGGTTTATTACTAAAAAAAAACACTTCATATTATCAATCATCATCATATTATGATCTGCCCTGACATTTTGTTTTTGCAGGCAAGATACAACTAAAATATTTCAAATGAAACATCCCAAATTGGAATGACTGTGTGCGGAAATGTGCTTGACAAAAATGATTCGCCTTTGGGTTTGAATTATGTTATTATGCGGCCACTTGGTTTACATTGGTCGGGTTCATTTCTCGAAATGTGAAGCCACGATTAG
This sequence comes from Amblyraja radiata, assembly GCF_010909765.2. Classification (NCBI taxonomy): domain Eukaryota; kingdom Metazoa; phylum Chordata; class Chondrichthyes; order Rajiformes; family Rajidae; genus Amblyraja; species Amblyraja radiata. Next base: position 85,229,537 of record NC_045961.1, on the reverse strand, counting down.
AAGGTTCCCAGCTGATTGTAACGTTGGACCTCGCACTAACGCAGTGGCAGACTGGAGATAAATAATCTATTTGGACTTTCAGAATGAGCATGTGTATTAAATGCATCTACCGAATGAATTTTTGAAATTAACTATACCAAATAAAATGGTCAGTGGTTTTATCAACCAATATATCCCTCCCCTCCAAGTCACCGCTGTGTAGAAACGTGTTTTTAATAAAGTCCTAACCCATTTGCTTATGTTTAAGGGGAATACACTTTCTTTTTTTTTAAATAGTCATTGCAACTAAGGATCGAAAATCACCCTTCTGAACTTTTGTTTATCGACAATTCCTGGGCGGCGGAACCAAGAGGTGTGAATCACTCAGAAGTATTGCTAAACGCGGAGGAACAATGCAACATTACATTTATTAGCATTTAAATGGTTTTCGAGAGATATGCAAACCGCCTTGAAATCGGAAGGATTGCTACTCCAAGGAAATAAATTTCCCAGTTGAAATCCAAGCTAAAGACACGTCTAGCACATATGATTAACCGTACACTTGAGCAAACAATAGGCCCACATCCTTCCACCACTCTGGATCAAGTCATTATAGAGCATGTTTATTTTAAATAACTTATTAATTAATTACCGCTTTTGTTTATCTCTCTCTCCCTTTTGAAGAACCAGCGATTTAGAAAAATAAAAACATGATTGAAAATAATGAATGGCGCGCGATGGAGAATGGAGGAATTTCTCAGCTGCCTCGTTTCACACACAACAACTTACTCTTTCTCTGTCCTTACATTGCATGTTGACCTATATTCAAAGTTTATGGTGCAAACACAGGCCACTACTGATGACATAATTCCATACGCTGGAGAGAAATATTATGCAATGCGACATAATTTGCAAGTCATACATGCCGTCTCCAGAAGACTTTTCTGCTTCCTACCCGTTATATCTTTATGCATTTTAAATCTGTGACCCAAGGCAAAAACCTTAATCTTAATCTTAAAATGTTTTCATGTATTTTTTATAGGCTAGGGACCTGTAATTCATTCGCTTTCTGGATGAAATGCAATGCCCAGAATTTGTGAAATGTTGGTTTCCTGAGAATCAGAACAGCAGGAATTTTACTCATGTTAGATTTTTTTAAACATAAGCGATTGAACTGATTTACTTTTAAAACGTGTCAGATATTTTACGTCGGTTATTATTTTACTGAACGTTCACAATTTAAAAAAAATCTGGAATTAAAACTATTGCTCGCATTGTTATAGGTTGCAGCAGCGAGATTTTTGAAATGGTTTAGAAAGTTCAAAAAATAATAATTTTAAATTTCGAAACGCTATCAATTAAAAAAAAAATAACAGACACATTATGGTAGTGATTCTGTGAGCGGTTGAAATATCCGCTGAGAAGAGAATAGCCTGACTGGTGGGTAGCGAGGGAGGGACTGTCTCCTCCCGCGTTAACGTGGAGCGCGGAGCCGGCGTTTGTGGTGGGAGAGAGACTGAAAGTTTGGAACTTACCTGTGTGGGTGCGTTTGTGGATTTTTAAGTTCTCTGACCTGGCGAAAACTTTGCCGCAGCCGGGAAACGGGCAGGGGAACGGCTTCTCGCCGGTGTGAACCCTGATGTGATTCACCAATTTGTATTTGGCTTTGAAAGGCTTGCCTTCCCGGACGCACTCTTCCCAGAAGCAGATGTGGTTGGTCTGCTCCGGACCTCCGACATGCTCCACCGAAACGTGGGTGACCAACTCGTGCATAGTGCTGAAGGTTTTGTTGCAGGACTTTTTGGGGTTGGCCAGTTGCTCGGGATCGACCCACTTACAGATGAGTTCCTGCTTGATGGGTTGCCGCATGTATCGGAAGAAGGCTCCTGCACCGCGATGCGTTGCCATATTCATACCCATGTTCATATTCATCTGTCCATAATTGTGGTGGTGGTGGTGCACCTGGGCAGCCGAGAAGGGGTCAGTCCTGGGACACTGGTCCGAGCGCCCGAATACTTCACCGGCCAGCCCCAAGCGCATTTGGCCGTTCAGGACGTGCGCGTTTGGAGACGGATGCGATGCTCCTTGTTCGTGGATGCCGGGGAACAGAATATGTGCCGAGGTGTCCGAATGTGGGTGATGTAAGCCCCCTGGGCTCGGTCCGAAGATACCGTGCTGGCCAGAGCCCGGGTTCGAGTCGGTGTAGCCGCGGCTGCGGAAGATAAAGTCCCGCGTGGAGTTGAAAGCGGCGCCAGAGTAGGAGCCGACATGAGCGGCGTGGGGAGCTAAAGCGGACGGGTATCCCGGGCCGGCCGCCGCTTGTGCGCTGAAAGCCGAGGTCTGGGAAGCGGACTGGTCGTGGTGGACGCCGGCATTCAGCTTGAAGGCGCCCATGTGCGCCGAGTCGACAAAGGTGTTCTGAGGCATGGCCAGATCCCGGTCGGACATGTCGGCGGTGGCGTGGTGGTGATGGTGGTGGTGGTGGTGCCTCGCGAAGGTGCCCACCCCGAGGGTGGGGAACTGCGGTCCCGCATCCAGCAGCATTCCCCTGAAAGCGGGGAGCAAACAAACAAATCTCTTACTCCACAACCCACCCCCAGCAAACACACACACACACACACACACACACAGGTCAGTAGCAGCAGCAACTTCAGAGACGCCTTGATGTTGTCAGTGTTTACGGTGGTTTTCTAAAACCAGTCCATGAATCACAAATCCAGCCCAACGATTCGCCCCTTCCCAACTGCCTTCTTTTTTTTTTGGCAAGTAAAAAAAAGCGACGAGAAAAACGATCGAGCCAAATTATCGCATGCAACTTTTTTTGATGTCCTTGAAACAGTTTGTTTTTATTGCGATCACATTGAAGTTTGTTTTCTTCTGCGCTAAGAATTTCCCACGGAGAAAACGCATTTGAACGCTCTTGCTGTCTGTTTCTCTGTTTCTCTCTCTCTCTGTCTCTCTCTCCCTCTCTCTCTCTGTCGGCAGATGCGGTGTTGCCAGTGATAGCGATAATCAGAATGGCAGATAAATAAGGAGTAGAGATAAGAGAATCCTGAGGATAAATGCGTGGGGAGGGGTTAAGGGGGGAGGGGGGCCTTAAGTTGGTTCCGCGCCTGTCATATGATGCAGAGATCGGCTGCTGGCTGGAGTGACGGCGCTTCTCCCAACACCCCTTTTAAACAGGACAGCGGCCACTCTATAATGGCTTTTCATTGGACAACTCCGCCTCATCCATTCCAGGTAGCTTGCTCCAAACGCGTCGCCATTTTTCATTAATTACGCCTACTTTGATTTGTGTTTTTTTTTCTCTCTCTCTCTCTCTCTCTCCGAGATCGGCCATTACTGCACCACTTCTGTCCCCCGCCAATACAACCGGCGAAGCAGCAGCCTCGCGTTTTTAACTGCATAGCAATAAAAAGTTAATCGAAATCTGTTGTAATGACTTGCGAGCAAATTGTGGGAGTTGGGGCGGCGGGGAGAGGGCGTGGGGGCGAAACCAATGTCCACAGTATTATACGCGTTTCATACCCCCCTAGTGCATAACTGGTGCCTTTTACATGTAAATATGTAACATGTTATAAATCAGACAACTTTTTCAGGAACTTGTCGATTGAAAGGTTTGGGGGCATTACAACAGCGAGACGGACAAATCCGCTTCTGATCAGATTCTAGTTGTGAGACTCGGCTTGTGAGCCAAGGCAACGGTCTAATCCGATTCGACACCTATTAAATTGCATACCATATTATTTTTTTCAGTGAAATACGTTCCACGACTTAAGTTCGATTTATTTTACGTTCGATTTTGGAGGGAGCGGATTGTGAAATGAAATGGGAGCAGAAATGAAACTCCCCATCGATGCACGGGCAGCGTATTTACGTCTTGTCACGGGCGGAACACGCCATGGTTTCTGTTTGGGAAATCGAGGCCAGTGTAGTGGAGGAAGACTGCATTCAAGGGCAAGTCTGGAATGAGAAAACGAAAACCAAAGCAACATAACGGAAACAGCCCCCACCACCGCCTCCTCTTTCAACCCTGCTCCACCTCTCCTCTCGTCCCCCTAAACCACACAGAGTTAATTTAAAAAATCCAATGTTACGCTTTTTACTGACCTTTTATTGTTCAGAAACGCCAATACTATAATATGCGATTAACAATATATATATATATATATAAATATATAAACTGATGCAACACCGGAAGGATTTTGGGGGGGAAATGAACACTGCAATGAATTTAATGAATGTGCAAATAATGTATGGAGTTGAATGTTGGTTCGGCATCCTGCTTGTTTGCAACAGAGCTTCTTACAGCTTTTTTTTTTAGTGGTCTGGGTTTTTTTTTAACAAAGAAGTTTTGGTGTTGGTTTAATTCACTAATTCCTGTCTAAAGCGGCGCAGCTTCGTGCTCACCGCTATTCTTTCACTCCTCCAGGGCTGGACTCTGCAGGGACTACAGGAGCCGATCCAAGTTCAAAGTCACGTTTGCCGACTTTATTATTTCTCTGCAAACCGCCCCTTCCACCCAAAAAAACCCTCTACCCTTGGTCACTGAGGTTGCGAGAGAGAGAGAGAGAGAGAGAGATACAGACTGACAGAGACAGAGACAGAGAGGGAAATGCAGAAATTCAATTGCATTTCGGTACCATGGTAGCAGAATGCAGACAGAAGCTGGAGGTGGACAGTGAGAAGGGCCAGCGGCGGCTAATTTATCAATTTAATGGTACTTCAACAGGTTTCAATAGGTAAGCAATGAACTTACTATATGAGAGATGGTGCTGTAAGGCTACGGAGAATGTCTTTATCCACTTAGCCAAATCCAGAATCGGCTCTCGCCTTTATAGCGACAGCACTTCTTTTGTTAGCGAGCAGGCTTGTTTTAATAACTGCCAACAGTGAAGCCCATACAATATCCTCTTTCATCCATATCAACCTTGTCACATATTTCAATCTATTTTTGAATAAAGTTAGTGAAAGTGCGCCGGAGAACTCAACGCTGTATTCATGACAAGTAAATGTGATCGTTTTTTTTTTGGTTTTGGCGGGGGGGGGGGGGGGGGGGGGGGGGGGGGGGGGGCGATTAGGATCTGGGGTGGGATGTAGAGAGAACTTTTACAGCAATCAACGCTCGACAATGTTCCCGTTTCAGCTACTGCTTAGAGGATTCTGTACGGTCGTTTGTTTTGCGTTTTGTTAGTTATGAAAATCCCTTGAGCACAACAGAAATATCTTTTCTAAAAATATAGTTCTTCGACAGCATTTAAATGGTCGGCAAGACAGAACGCATTGGGATCGGGGTGGGGGCGGGGAGAAATAGTCACCTTTCCTTGTTATTCATTGTTTTGAATACACAATTAAACCTTCTAGGTTATTGGGTACAGTGAATAACCGAATGACATACATTTTTTTAAACCTTTCTTTTGATTCCGGCGATAACGTTAGGGAATCCAACGAGGGATTCACATATATATATATATATGTAATGCTATGGAATGATAATATATATATCATTCCATAGCCTTTATAAAACACCGAAAATGCAACAAATGGATATGTGCAAATTACACACGACTATCCAAAGTATTAGATGTCTAAGCATTATGGAATCATAAATATGATTATTTCGAGTCGCGTATAGATGTAATCGCTTTGACTCCTACATAAACATTGGGCGTGTTCGGGGCTATTTAACTTGAAGCAGTGATCTTTTTTTAAATAAAATTGCACCTCGTCAAATAAATTCAGCTATATTGAATGTAAGGAATGTTAGAAACTCCTGAAATCATATTTTATATCAGGAAACACCCCTCGCGTTATTACCTGTCAATAACGCGATTGAGCTTGAATCCAATTGAGCTAATCAAGGGACTATTGCTTTTCAAATTGCAGTTGCTCTTGCTTACTTTCTCTGTGACCTGATGTAAAGCTTCAATGGTATATACATTCCTTCCTTGAAAGCAAAATATATATTTTTTAAACATAGGAATTCAATGGAAATAGTTTATGAAAAAATGTATTTTGTTGAACACATGCAACCCTTCATTGTCATTTGATTTAAGTTAGTTTTTGAGTATTTCATAACATAAATCAATTTTGTGTTCTGGCAATGTATGTCTCGTGAGATACAAATCGTGCAATGCATATATATTATTGTGCGAATTTGCTTGTGAGACGGCAGGAGGAAGTGTGTGTGTTTTGCCTGCTGATATGGAACGGCGCAGACAACTTTGAACAAATGCAGTGTTGTTAATTTGATCTATACATCAAAGAGAGTAGAATTACAGTATGTATGGCTGTGTTAGTCGTGGGAACATTCTAGGAACACAGCTGAATGAATCCACTTACTGGTTTGTGGAATACAGTTCCACATGTTAATATTAGTGACTGGGAACAGGAACTCGCTGAATTTGGACTGAGATTAATCATGTGTCCAGCTAAGGACTGAGAAGTTTTGTGTACTTAAGCAATTAACCAGAGAAAACCACGCATTCTAAGTATGTACTGTGCTTATAAATGTTATTTTAGATGCCACAACCGTGAACAGCTAAGGCTGTCTGAAGAAGGGTTTCGGCCCGAAACGTCGCCTATTTCCTTCGTCATAATGCGCTGCACCCTGAGCCCCCAGCAATTTTGTCTCAGGAAATTCGCATCTAGTTCTTTGAACACACACTAAGCCTGTGCTTCGTCAACGCGCACAGCTAGGATCCTCTGTAATTAGACTGCAACCGTACATGAGCTCCCGACTTTAGCGAAGCTTCCAAAAACATTTTACGATAGCATATTAAAGAAAGACAAACCGAAGTGGCATGTGTTATCAGTTTACGAGATGGCGACCTATGATTGTTATTCCATAAATTATATCTGCAGTTAACCCCTGTAAAGTCTGTCCTGTTTTAAAACACATTAGTGCTGTAATTTATATCGGAGGCAAGCTGTGGGTGTTCTGCACCTTCTTGTTATCAGTATCTCAATCACATTCACATGAAGCGTCCGACTACCGTGTGAAGGTAAAGGCTGCATGTGGCAAACGTGGGTCCTATTTTTTTTATTTGAAACAGCAGCTCACAAGTTCTTGCCATCAATTGATCGTTATTCACGAATGGGGGAGAAAAAAAGAGGAAGAAACGCGACGGGCGAGCACGAGATTGAAAAAATATGGTGGGGTGACAAATAGCAGAAAAAAACCCCAATAAAATAATGGGGTTGTGAAAGGCATTTAAATCACCTGTACATTGACCTAGTGAACATCGCGATAATAAGAGCAAATTGTTAATGTTTACAAAAAATATATGGCGGATGAACAATGCAATATGCAGTGTTTAATCAAAACATAAATTAAGTTATAAGAAAGGCACAATGTTACACTTTGTCAATCCTTTGAAATAATCAATAAATTGCCAAGGAATCTCTTTCGCTAGAATTTGCTGACATTTTTTTAGCATAAATTTTCATGGGCGAAAATGTCAAATTTGAAGGAAAACGTAAAATTAATTCTCGCAAGGTCGGTTATATATATATTGCCGTGTGCTTAAAGTAGTATAAGGTTTAGAGTACATGTTAATGTCTAAGGTTTAGAATTAATGTACGTGTACATGTCTAAGGTTTAGAATTCTTGTCTTCGGCTTGCTACATCTATTCCGATATCGCTGCTAACCTGTTTTTACCAAAGATTCCGCTTTTTTTTTTAAACCCCTAAAGGATTAACCAACATTTAAGCAAAATGAAAGCTGGCTCTACTGGCTGCTGTAGTAAGGTAAATTATGTCGTTTTCATCAGGGTAATATAACAATAATCCTGAATTTTGTGATTAACACGATTGCCTAAAATTATTTACACACACACACGCACGAAAGAACAAACAAAAGGAGAGAGATGAGAGAAGAGAGAGAGAGAGAGAGAGAGAGAGAGGAGTGAGAGAGAGAGATAGAGAGAGAGGAGAGAGAGAGAGAGAGAGAGAGAGAGGGAGAGTAGAAGCGAGCGAGAGATAGAGCAACGAGATCGAGCTTCAGCGAGATCGAGTATTTAGAGGTCGCGATAGAGAACTCTCGAGATATCGAGCTCTCATCTCGCTCTCTCTAGCTATCGATCCTCTCTCATCTCTCTCTCTATCTCTCTCTCTCTCTCTCTCTCTCTCTCTCTCTCTCTCTCTCTCTCTCTCTCTCTCTCTCACACACACACACTAACACACACACGACGCGCACATGCTGACGGAAAACTTGAAAGTCCCATACTCACATCTGCATTAACCTGTTTGGGTCTGTGACTATCCAAAAGATCACAAACACAAGACCTCTCTCTATTCGCACTCTTTCATATTGGCCTGAATAAGTAGAAACACATTATAAACAACGTGTTAAACCGCTAGGAAGTGTTGAATCAAGTTTTACTGATAGTCTATTAATTACCCCATCCATTGAAAAGAAACATGTATCTGTTCAATAATTAAGGGCGTGCACTCAAGCGTGTGGGGATTTTATGTGAATCCGGCCTTACAAGGCATGAGGTAATGGAGCGGCGGATTGCTATAAGGACATGGCTTGTATGATGTGGCAATTGACAGACAACATGGCTTTGTAGGCAAGTTGTTGTGGTTTACCACCAGCAAGTACTAGAAAGGGACGAAGAACAATACTAAACACACACGACAATGCTTTCAAAACGTTGCATTCGGCCTGGCTCCACGCACCTGCATTTATCGTCTGCAGAGTAATATTATAGTTGCATCTGAAACGACGAACTACCTGTCAGTCTACCTTTGTTTCCTCCTCAGTCGTATATATCTGTGTCCTTCTGGAATTCAAAATCTCCTTTACCCACCCATCGAATATCTTGCATTTTCATTCGGTGTTCTGTGGAATCCAACACTTTGTTTCTAAAAGTTGGCATAATTTTGGCTGCCACTTGCTCTCTTCCATAATTGACGAGTTAGCACGCTACCACTTCTGGATTGTTAAAATGTTATTATAATAATTCCTGTTTCCTTAATTTACACCCTCGCTTACTATCGTTTGTGTTACACAGGCTGCATTAATCACCACGTTATGATTCCACTAGATCACCTCGCTGTGTTACCTATACTCTTACAATGACCATTATTTAGTTACACTACCCTGCTTAATAATTCAAATCACTTTGAATAGTCACCGGCATTCTACCAAATATAATGAACAGCTAAAATTAGAATTTTGAACTGGAAGCATAATGATGCTTTAAGAGTAATAAGAGATAATAAAACACCGGGAAATCGGAAGCAATTTCCTTAAAAATAACTAAGCCTGGAAAAACAGAAACAGGAAACCAATTCATTGCAATTATAACACAAGCACAGTGTTTAATGAGTATTTAGCTTTATCCTTTAGACAGGAGGGAGAGGCGCAACGTTGGGCTAAAGGAGCTCAGGAGGAGAAAATTAGTGCCAGATATTTGTTATATTTGAAATGTTTTTCACAATGATTGCGCTGTGAACACAATCCTAATTTACAAGTATCACAAACTTCTAGTTAAGTTCTTATTTTGTTCTTTTGCATCGGTCGTAGTCCATTTAAAAAAAAACAATGCAATCATTTAGGTCATTAAAATGTATAAATAGTTTGAATTTAGACACATTCAACTTCTTGAATAAATAAGTGGAAATAAAATCGATTATTGAAGAAGGTGGACATTACGACATTAATCGATGACAGATATCATTTTTGAGTTTGCTAGGATGTTACAAAGAAGAGCGCATCCTATCTAATCCCTCACCCCTGACAACCCAAATCCTAAAAAGCAATGTGTTTCTATAATCAATAATGATGGCAAACATTTTGAATGGAATAAAAGAAAACCTGGAGAGTGATTGTTTTTAATTGCAGGTAGCAAACACTCGTAACGGGATGTTCCGAGGAAAGTTTGTGATACGTTGAAAAGTGTCCACATGAAAGGAAATTTAAGTAAATTATATTTCCCCGTTGTCTTTGAATTTCACACAGCAATGTGAAAGTATTATCACACATGTCATAGCACACAGTCTTACCATGTTCCTTGTGGAAATTCTGAATCTCGCAGATGACGAAGGGACGAATAGCTTAAAGGTCAATATCAGGTAGGAGTTCATGTACTCACTTTCATAAATACGGAAAGCTAAATTTGAACAATTCACAAATACATAGAATAGCCAACTAACGCGTTTATGTTAGATCATGAAATGAGCCATAACATTTTATGTTATATTACGTAATCAGGTATCACGCTTTATCCCACCTTATTTAGGCAAGTGTCGCATTTTACATTAGAAATCTATAAATTGAGTTGTGCGCAGGAGACTGATTATTGGTAGGCAGTCTTTGTGAACTAAAAGTCTATCAGTCGTTTCTACTTACCTGGGATATTGCTAGACAGTTTAACTGCTTCACCAAAAAATATTAGGGAAACTCCTGGCAACTCCTTTGCAATGTGGTCAACTATTTTTTAGTAATATTTAGCAAAGGTTCTGAATCGTGCAGTGTATTTATTGTTATTATAACGTGCAAGCTTGGACATCGTGTATATTTTCATCACAAGTCCCGGTGAAGTGTTGGGCGGGGGAAAAAACTGATGAACGACAAGGATTTTTGAAGGACGTCCGCGACGTTTGGCATGGATTGGTATATTAAAATTGGAAGTTATGAAGATGCTTCAGAAAGGTGGTTGAAAGTAAATTACAATGAGTCTTGGGTAGACATGGACATATTACATGCATAAAATATGTCTTATGTGCAAAATCAAAGAGGTAACGATGCGAAAATTATCAAACACAAAATTCTACAGTATTGATAAGAATTAGAGACGCGTTAACAAGAAATAGTACTTCGGCAGATGCCTACATATACCTGTAACGTTACATCGGTTGAGTTAATAAAACAACCAGTCAAAAAGGTCTGAAGATATTGTGGCTTCCTAAGACCATACTGAGAAACCGAATTGATATAGAGAAGTCATACCGAGAAGTCAAGACTCGGGAAATAAATCGGGTTACATCAATCATTTCCAATATCGTGTTTCATACCCCTCTCGATTCTAATTCCATTTCAAAAAAATAATCTGAATGATTTGGGAATAGTATTCATATAAAATGTACATGTACAGTATCTAAATATCTAACTTTGATAAAGTGCATGCTTAAACTTAACCAGTGATTTTGTATAATTACGACTTGGATATGATCAATTTACTCAAATTCTAGTCATCGTTTTTTTTTGTAATTTTTATTTAACTCGGAATGACTTATTGAGTAGATTGTGTTACATTACGTGTCACAGGTAGGAAGGTATACTAAATAAGAAAGCAGCGCATTATTGTGTCTGTATATATGTATATTTAGTGTGTATTTATTTTGCGCTAAAGTATTTGCTTTCATATACCAGATCCCTCGTAAAAAAATCAAATTAACCGTTTGACATCGAGAAGACAAACTAAATATAAGATTCCTCTCGTTTCTCTAAATGGAAACGTCATTTCTCAGCATTAGATTGAATAAATATTCATTTAGTATTGAACATTGTGTTATAATTCCTAAGCTTTTCAGAACAATTGAACAATAATATGAAATCCACTTTGTATTATTACATTTGAGAATAATTTATGAATCTTAATAAACCTAAATTATCTGATACTTTTATTTTTCAATGTTAAGTTATATCTGTGTTAATCGGAGCCCACAATACTCGTTTCGCTGTTAAAAACAAACCAGTCGTCAAAATGTATTGGCAAATGAAATTTGAATAAAATATGAAAAAAAATCAGAAGTGATACCAAACTGAGGATAGTAATCTCTATCGAGGAGATGTAATGAGGTGCTGATGGCAATGAGACATTAGGCAGAACGTATTATGATTCAAATGAGAATGTTGTCTCAGATAGGTTTAGCGAGATTCAAACTAATGTTTTTTACATAAGCCCCAATTAATAAAAACCACAGCAATATTCCATGGAATGTTAGGTGTTATAATATTATAAAGCTCCCTTTCATTCATCCTTCAAACCAAAATGAAAAAAGAACATTCGCGCATTCCTCATTTATGACTTCCGCACAAAGCTTACATTTGTTGAATGCATTTGTAACCCAATGAAATTTCCTGCTCATCAGTATTAATAACGGTCGAAGATTGATTTAAAATGTGAATTATAAAAGGCGATGCCAAATTTGAAAAAAAGTTGCATTGAATTTTGCACGTTCCTTCTACAACTGATCCAAAATCTAGACTTTACTTGTAAAACCGTACATGTGTTACCGTCCTATTTTGCTGGTGTGTAAAGAATTCTATTAGGGTATCTCTAAATTGATTATTAGTAATTTGTAGTCAAAAGCACAAAAATATACAGTAGCGACGAGTTAAAGCTATATTTACATTAATGTCGAGTAATTATGGTTTTCCTAAGTTTGAATGTAAAATTAATACAGTGAAATATTTACATTGGAATTTTATAACCAGTTTGGGAATCAATTATTTTAAAATGCTCCAAGAAAACCACTATTGGTACATGTGATGTGTCACCAGTGCTCACAGCTAAGAAGCGAATTTAAAAGGTACATGACCACAACCAGTATTTTACATAAACCCTCCGGAGAGGGGAGGGGGCGAGCTAATTGCAATCTTTAAAGGCCAGTTATGGAGTTTCCGTGCCATATGAGTTTGACTGAACGGGGGGAGGGGTTTGGACGAAAGGGGAGGGGTGGTGGGACGAAGTTTACTTAAGTTTTGGAGTCCAAATGTGAGCAGAGCAACACTGTGTGAAGTGCGGGCGGGGAATTGCAGTCGGGGGTGGAGGGAGGGTGGAGGGAGGGTGGAGGGGGGGGGGGGGGGGGGGGGGGAGGGGCGGGTCCCGCTGCGCTGATCGCCTGAAAACGGGCGAATTGCCTGAACGGCGCAGCTGCCAATCACCCCCAAAGTCTCCAATCGCGGCAATGCCATCTCTGAACTATATTTCCCCACTGTGTCACCTAACTGTTCTATGATCTGCCAATCGCCTGAGAACAGTGTGAGAAAGGCAGACTTAAGAGTGCTTTATATGTATTTTTTAAAAAAAAGTACTTTAACTAAGCTCAATAATTTATTTTCGGGCTTTGTTTTTTAGTGGGGCGGGGTGGGTGGGGGAAGGGGAGGGGGAAGAGCGAAAGAGAGCGAGAGAGAAAAAAAACCTGTCCCACCAACAAGCGTGGATGGACTGATTTGTGTAGCTATGGAAGCCGCGCTAAGCAAGCGGTATCCGGGCCTGAGATTATCGGACTTGGCAGGGAATCAACAGCAGCCTCACCAGAACATGTCAAGCTTCCCGGGACTGGGCAGCCAGACACACACACACCCTGGGGAGATCAGCAGCGATCCCAGCGCGCCTCTCGCCCCATTCGGGCCCGAGCACATGGTTCAAGCCGGTGCTCTCAAACTCAGTCCATCTCAGCACATGGCTGCTCACCCCGAAGTCCAGACAGCGGCGATGTTCGGCTCTGCACAGAACTCGGCCAGTTACCCAGCGGGTCATTCCCATTCAGCCTACGCGAGCGGCAGGGACTACATTCTCAGGAGAGACCTTTCAGCATCTGCCATGCATGGACTGGGCGAACAACACTCATCACCTTCCTCTCACCATCACCACCACCACCACGGCATGTTTCTCTCCACAGCGGGTAGCTACGGGCACTCGGAAGTATTCTCGGGTCTCCACGAGCAGTCTGCAGCAGGAACCCATCCAAATTTAAATGGGCAGATGCGCCTGGGGTTGCCGGGGGAGATCTATAGGCCGGAGCACTACCCGGCCTCTTCCCTGCACAGTTATAACTCCATGAACTTAAACGTTAACCTGGCAGCGGCTCATCACGGAGCCGGGGCATTTTTTAGGTACATGAGGCAACCCATCAAGCAAGAGCTGATCTGCAAATGGATTGACCAAGACGACACTTCAAAGAAACCTTGCTCTAAAACTTTCAGCACGATGCATGAATTGGTAAATCATGTCACGGTGGAACACGTCGGCGGGCCCGAGCAGAGCGTTCACATTTGTTACTGGGAGGAATGCCCCAGAGAAGGCAAACCGTTCAAGGCGAAATACAAATTGGTAAACCATATCAGAGTTCACACAGGCGAGAAACCTTTCCCCTGCCCGTTCCCCGGCTGCGGGAAAGTATTTGCTCGCTCAGAAAACTTGAAGATTCATAAAAGGACGCATACAGGTTGGTGTCTTACACTCTTGACTGTTCTTAGAGCCTTCAACAAGTACACCTCGCTTCCTCCAAAAATATATTGTTATGTTTATATATATGTGTCTGTGTGTGTGCGTGTGCGTGTGTGTGTGTCTGTGTGTGTGTGTGTGTGTGTGTGTGTGTGTGTGTGTGCGTGCGTGTCTGTGTGTGTGAAAGATGTATGGTATTTTCTTTCTGGGCTGTGAATCTAACCAATTTGCCTTCTTTCTACCTCACTTGTGAGCTGTTTAACGATATAAACATTTCACAAAGTCTCGGATGTGAAATTGAAGCGTCTTCCGACTTCAATTGAATGTTGCCGAGGGCTTGAGCGTGTAAACAGGCAGGCAGCACTTTCGAAGGAGTTTACAATTGCGGCACCCTTTTGTTTCCTGTCCGGCACTTTGGAGCTAAAATGTCACAACTTTTATTTGAGGCGAACTAACGCGGTAACTCGACCTGCCCTCTAGTCTGCTTTTCGAAAGTCAAATCGCCAAATGAAAGGCAGACGTTTCAATCCATCGTAACAATTAAAAACAAATGATAGATATGGGCGAATGGAAAGAGGCTGCTTTAAAAAATTAGGATGACAAGAATTCAACTCAGTTTCAGGGGGCGATTCGGCAGCTTGTATGAGTCGGACAGAAAGGGCTGCACATTTGTTGTAGAAGTGCTATTTAAAAGTCGTTAAAAAAGAAACTATTATGCTCCTGCTCACAGACTACATGCCATTATTCGGCTCAGTAATTATGACGATGATGAATTTTGCGAGCCATCGTCAGAAAGTAGACCGCACCAATAATCTCTGCACCCTTATCCCCGAGGGTACTCGCTATCTAACCCGAACTAAGTTTCCTAGGGATCTCCACCATAACGTTTTAAGTTGCTGGCGAAATAAACCAACCTGGTCAGAATTTATTGTTGCAGACAGATATTATCCCTTGGAGAATGTTTATTGACGTATGCTTTACTTAATTATTTCCATTGATTTATAGCGCGGCTGTCACAGGGCATAAACAGATAGTGTTACACCTATCCTTTTAATGCCTTCTTAATGTTTTGTTTAAATGTTAAAGCAAATGGCCCATGACTGCTTTGATTACAGATTTTATCTAAATAATATGTTACAGAGGTTTAAAGTAAAACATGGTTGGGTTTGTGTTGGGGTGGGGGTGGGGGCGGCGGGGGACGTGTGGAATGGGGAGCTGGGGACTTGCATTCTAGCCATGTTGGTAACAATCCAAATGGACCCGGATCCTCCAACTCCTCTCGGTACAAAAATCTTTATCTCCAAACGTCAGGTTTAGCCAAATGGATGCGTGGCATTGTCACAAGCCATTTTGGTTCTCGAAAGCAGAGTTTACAAAAACAAGGCGGAGTGCAGCCAAGTGGACAGGCAAACACTCCGGCCATTTAAGGCCGTGTTTGGGCGGTGGTTGAACGAAATGTTTTTTTTAACAAGGTCATTTATTCATGTTTTAAAGAGTGTCGACGGGACCTAAAATAAAACATGGCATTGGGTAGGGAATGCTAACTTCTTTCCGAATGATCTGTAAACACGGTTATTACAGGGGGGGCGGGGGGGATAAAATACAATTAATTGGTCATTCGCACCACGTAGCATTGCAAGGACAACTTTCTTTGCTTTGGTTATGCTGGAAGCTGGTGAGGTTCATCTTGCTGCCAATCCCAGCACCCACGACCAGTGTAGCTAGAATTCTGTTAACGACCAGTCACGCTATCAAGTTCACAACGAGCCGGGTCGCCGAAACTGATTTCGCCATTGCATTTGAGACAAGGCAATAAATAGGCACGCATGTGTAACCCTGGACATAAACACGCACTGCAGTGATGATGTGCGTTCGAAAAGTTAATTGCCATAATAGTGTGATTTCTAAAAGTGCTTCTGCCGGTTTGACAGAATATGTGTTGCCCTCCTAATTTTTCAGAAATTGAGTAGATCGAAAAGTTTATGGGCCTGGGGTTCAGAAGTTGTGTTACACCGGGGAATTGCTTGACGTTTCTGCCGTAGTTGGGAATTATATTAGAATTCGCTTGCGTTGTTCAAAGGTTATAAAGCTAAGTATTTTCACAAGGAAGTGTAGCTTTATCCCTATATTATATTGAATCGTATTTATGTGAAATAGGTGGTCTGGTCAACTTTAACTTTAGCTGAATTGGCCTTTATATCACGGGAAAAGTGTAAACAGCAGACTGAACAGGTTCATATTGTCAGAAGAACTGCTGGAGGGACACTAGATGAACGATCCCGACTCGAAACGTCGACTGTCCATTTCCCTCCACAGATACTGTCTGACTCTTCGAGTTCCTCCAGCAGCTCTCTTTTTAGTTGCTACAGATTCTAGCATCTGCAGTCTCGCATGCCCCATATTGTCAGGAGTGTGCTGTCAAGTTCAAATGGGTGTTGTTTACTCGCCAAGACATGAATGAGGTTATGTTTGAGGGCGAAGTCACTTTTACCAATCAAGTGCTTTCTGGATTTGGGCTTTCACAAGAACGTCAGTAATTCTCGCCTAACATGTTGCTTACGGCCAGAAAGCTGACTAAGCGGCGGGCCAATCGAAGTGCCAGGTTAGGGCCAGCCTGTGGGATTCGAATACTACATCGAGCTGCTGTGGTTCACAAAGCTAAATATAAATATTTATGTGTACAAATAGAACCAACCTGTCAAAGTACCGAAGAGCGCCACTGGCCTTTGCGTTGTTTCAATCTTATCCCAAACACCGCGAAAAAAAAATCATAAGACGCACCGAAATCAAGGACAGTTTTTTAATTGAATGCCAGGTTGCAATCTGAGTTCGTCAGATTCAATCATATTATGATGAACAGGAAGATACATTTTTAATGACGAAAAGTGTGTCGTCCACGAAGATGGTCACAGATTCAGTCTTATTTTCATTCAATTCCATCAGTCCAGATAGCTCATCAAATCTTTTATCAGAATGCATCTCAAAATAAACAATAATGCATCTGATGAAAGTTCGAATTCTATTTAAGGCTTGATTGTTGAAATGATGGCGGAAGGGAAAAGGGTGGCGTGGTGGATTTGAGATATTGTCCCATTATTTGCTTCTGTTGGGGTGGTTGGGAAATGTCAATGCAACACAACTAACCCTTAAATATTGTAGATCTGATTACGTTTTGCCGAAGTAACAGAAGTTCGGATACTCCATTTCAGAAAATGCAAGAAAGTGTGCGAGGGCAAGGCCCAGAGTTGATGATCAACTGCTTTAAAAAAAGATGTAAACTCCAGATGCTTGTAAACGTCGGAGGACATTATCACTGTCTTTGCAATTACATTGATTGTACAAAAAAAAATAAAAGTCGGAAGTTTAAAATAGGTGGATTGAAACTTCTAGCCAACAGTGTTTGACCATCACATCAGGGACTGGCAGAAAACGTGGGAGAGTCTCCTCTATGTTCCGCTGCAGACAGCTGTACATCTCGGGTTGCAAACAGAATCGAGATATTTTAAAGGAAATCAAAATATTTGATTTGAACGCTCTGTTGAGGTTCGTCAGAATTGGCGAGTAACCCAAATGCTTTTTCGAAAGTAAAAGTGGAGTTTTCATATGTCTTCGCAAATAAGATTCAGTACGAGGGAGATCTTGAAACATCGCCTGCTGTAAGCCTTTAATGTTATATGTGTGTGTGTGTGTAAAGACGTAAAATGTACAAGAGAAAGAAAAATAGCTCCTGAGGGGGTTCAAGCCTTACGTGATGGTCAAGCCTTGCGTTTCTACAGCGCATTTCGGCAAGTCAAGAATCCGAAAGCTCTATAGCCAGTGAGACGCTTTTTGAAGTGTGCTCGCTCTTGTGATGCAGGAATTTACCCCTGTAACCGAGGCTAAAACTGTGACAATCAACGTTTGCATTTTTAACAAAAGCAACATGATAGAAAAACGTTTTTTTCTTCTTATTTCTCTGTGCATACTGCTCCATTCTGGTTCTCTCATTGTTTTTTCCCCTCTTGTTATTTTCAGGAGAGAAGCCTTTTAAATGCGAGTTTGATGGCTGTGACCGGAAATTTGCCAATAGCAGCGACAGGAAGAAGCATTCTCACGTTCACACCAGTGATAAACCGTACAACTGTAAAGTAAGAGGCTGCGACAAGTCATACACTCACCCTAGTTCTCTTCGCAAACACATGAAAGTTCACTGCAAATCTCCTCCCCCTCCCGCTAGCTCAGGCTACGAGCTTTCAAACACATCCCTGGGGATGGTGTCCCCAGCCGCAGAGACAGTCAGGGGCTGCACTGCCAGCGTTTCCTCGCAAGTAACTAACCTCAACGAATGGTACGTCTGTCAGGGAAGCGGGGCGGCCAACAGCCTGCACGCACCTTCCAACAATGGCACCTCGTCCGACACCGAAGATGAGGAGGTTTACACGAACTCTGATCCCAGAACTATGCTCTGACATAGGTGCGTTGGAGAAGTGGGCAAGTGGGCAAGAGTCAACGCAGGGTTAGTGGCAATGGAGCCCATCAACTAAAGGCAGCTAGGATGTCCAATGATGACCATCTCACACCAGCTAGATTCAAACCTCGTAGGAAAGGAATTTAAGGGCTAAGAATCGGTTCTTAGGCAACTTTTTGGCCTCCGTGTCAGTCAGAATTATTGTGTGTACTTCGAGGTAAAAGAGAATCGCTATCTCATTTACTTTCAGACTATAGATATTGATTTTCTGAAATCAGACGTGACTTAAATAGATAAAACATATCATCAGACCCATTTCGGACTGGCAATAGAATATTCGACCCACGAGAAACACCTCGCTTCTTGGAAGTGACACATACATAGCCGATCTTTGCTTAACTCCCAAATCAGAGACCATTGTCCGAAAGAAGGGAAATTCTACAATTCTGTGAAATCTTCATGGCTCCAATCCCTGGAGGGAATCAAAACGGCCATAGCCTTGTGTTCAGTGAAATGACACAGTGCCACCACGTTCGGTAACGAAGCACAAGCGACATTCTATTTACACATCCCTAACATGCAAAGCTGAATTCGGACATTCCTGCTATATGTGAAAAGAGTATTCTATCAGTAAGAGTGAAACTCACAAGGACTCTATTTGACCCTGAAATCAGAATCGACAATATATCAACCCTTAAATCCAAGAGCTCTAGGATTCTTTTGTGTGATCTTCTATCCATCATGGTAAAGTCAAAATTCTCATATTTTACTCATAATTATTCAGGCCTTCAGACAAACAAACTAAAGAGCACTAATATGTCCTTAGAGGCCAGAAGATGCAAAAATGACAGGCCTGTCCCTGTAGGATTTGTACATAATTGTTGTGGGCTGCAAGTCGTTGATGTAATCGTTAGCTATCTTAAGATTTTGTCCAGAAATGCTCTTTTATTTGTAAACTATAATTTATTTGCTGATGTGTAATATCTTTCTGCGATAGTACAGACACACCAAAGAATTATATTATTACGTTTGGTGCGGTATTGTGGTGTTTATGAATCTGTGGTTTCGTCAGACCATTTAATTTCTGCTTACTTGAATGAAATGTAAAATGTGAAAAGTAAAATATGTGATTGTTTCTTTCTACTCAGTGGTGGTTAATTGTTGTAACTACAGTATCGGTCCATGTTATGATCATGATGCATGTTGCAGTCATTTTATATTTCCCTTGCATTGACAAACGCCACCCAGAAATCCTGATTGAAAAAAAATGCAACGAAGACATATCAGTTCCTTTATTGAAATGAATGGTCCACGTGTACTTTGTGTTTCAGTGAAAGAGGTTAAACCGTGTGACAGTGTATTTTCCAATCGTGAATAAAGAGATATTGTTTTTCCTCTGTTTTAATAATCGTATTCTATATTAAATGTCTAAATCCTAACAAAATGTCAAAACGTGATTTTTTTGCGGGGTTTGCGGATGTAGCAACACTCAACTCGATCTTCGATAGTGAAGAATCGAGTAATCTCAGCCAATGATGTAAAGCCAGATGATTTCAGGCCCCGGGAGTGACTTTTATGTTTATGTGTTTATTGTTGCACAAGGATCTCTGCCTCTGCAAATATTTACCTGTTCAATGGCAGAATGGGAGACATGTAAGAGGCAGGTTGAAGAAGCTACCTGGATACAATTGGCAGCCGGATGTAAACCAGTTCACAATATTATCTGTTATCGTGATTTGACAACGACGTTTAAAAAGGCAATCAAAAAAGTCACATTTGCTTTCGGAAATCAAAATGTCCAAAATTGTAGGGAAACTGGGAGATATATTGGTTGAGGCGAAATCAAGGTTTAACGATGTTTTCTGTTTTATAAATCCGGTCGCAGTACACGAATACACCGAACTGTTTTAATATCTCCACAGTTCAGTTGTAACCTCGCCCCACAAATGTTATACTTGATGATTTACATGTTATTGCACGGTCGCCCCCAGCAGCGCACAAAACCAAAAATGCAGCATCAAAAACAATGCGGCATAAATACATCGTTTCCGCAATTCAATTTCTGATTGTCACAGTTCTAGATATGATGAAGTTTTTCAAAATTCATCATCTGTCTCAGAGGAACCGAATTTGTCTCTAGGATCATAATGGATATTTAAATTATTATCGTCGACTTTGTGTACTTATGGATGGCATATCCCATGTATCGCTGATCGCGCTTCAGGTTCACCTTGTGAAGGTGGATATCATACCACCTAAAAGCGAATGATAAAATGGTTCTAGGATCTCGGGAGATGCAGCCTACGACATGGGGTGGGGGTTACCCTATTTTAAGTACATTATGGTGATATAATGAACAGGAACCAGATTCCATTTTGGTTAAAGTGTCAGAGAACAGATGGAAATGAGAGACCCGGTATACAGGAAAGCATTCGGAGAATGAGTGATATGTCTCCTAAATGAAATAGGTTGCTTTTTTCCCCTGTGAGATCTACAATTAAATGCATATGAAGCAGAAGAAGACTCATGTAAATGAAGGCGCCAATCAATGGTTTAAACTTATAGGACTCTAATGAAGTTTCTTGGTGAAAAGACGGGTTGTACAAAGGCATCGACACATGAATGCTTCATGGGAAAGATAAAAGATAGCTAACAATAAGCAGATCGTTGTAAAGAATGTAAAAAAACACACACACGCTCCCCCGGCATACTCTTCGCATTTAAACACACAATCTCCTCCAAGTGTTCACTATCTTTCCTATACGGATAAAATGTGACCAGGGTCTGCCTACGCCACTTCAAAGCAATTTACTCTGGAGCGGAAGACTTGGCGCTTGGACACTCTTCATGGTGTGTTACAATTTCTATGGCAATTGGCAGACCCCGAGCTTCACATTTGAATATATTTTCAATAAAGCCACTTATTAGGGTCTAAGCGGCACATGATTTGAACATTATATAGTATCCATCCTTCCCAGCCAACACCTCGGGTAACGGTGAGCACCTTGAGAGAAACACACTCTGACAGGAATATCTATCAACTTTCCATTTGTATAAAACCCAACAAAGTGTCCAATTCTCGCCCACATGTTCAGGCAAGCAGAAAATCGAGTCCAAAGTCCCATCCACATAAACATATTTAACCAGCAAGTAAGTAGACTGAAGCAAACGTGTTTAGTAATGCTCCTCTGGTCAACATTATAAGACTTTCAATACAAATATCACTAGGCATCACAGTGAATGGTTGGGCTCATACTTTCCCCAGGCTTATGATGACTACAATTGGACAAGATGTTTTAACAGGCTACTGGGAGATTGATTTGCAAGCAGTATTGGAAACGCCATATGTGCAGTGCAAACAATAGGGATTGCCGTCTTTTCAGTTTATAACGTGTGCTTAGTTTGGGAGGGGTCGTGTTGCCCTTTGCAGTTTGCACGTGGAAAGAATCGGATGCAGAGTACTTGAAGTAGATGAAGAAAAAAGGCTCGCTTTTAACACACAAGCCACGGCTTGCTTTCCCTATATGGAATAGCCTGTCACTGACCAGTTCAGGGAAGCCAAACGTGCATAAGAAGGTGGAGGAAGCGCAACTCAAGTCAACAGCAATAACAAAAAGAGAGAAAAAAAGAAAAAAAAAGTGCAAGTGTCTAATCAGGCAGGGAGAAGTTCAAAGGCAGGGGCTTTGAAATTCAAACTACTGCTTTTACGGTACATCAACATGGCGCGTTAAGATTGCTATGGCAATGAGCAATTCGAAAGCAGGCTGCATCCAAAGCAGTCTACCTCGATTCGCGACAGTCTATTAAGATACAGTTGCACTGACCTTTAGTTTCATGCTATGTTAGTTCAGTCAATTTTCACTGCATCAGAATCTTTCATATTTTGTCTTTTCCCCTCCGGGAGACACTCTCCCCCCCCCCCCCCCCCCCCCCATATCTCACTTTCCCTCTTCCCTACCACCCCCCCCTCCCCCCCCCCCCTCCTCCCTCCTCAACCTTCCAAATATCGGCGACTTTTATTTTTTTCTCCTGGAGATGGGTCTTGAAGTGTTTACTCGGCTCTTTCTTCCCCCCCCCCCTTTTTTTTTTGCACTTACCAACTATTGTGTGCAATATGCTATCGCCCTTTGTTTATCTAATACAAGTACTCAGTGAATGGTGAAAAATAAACACGATGAAAAATAACCAAACAGATGATTCCTCCCAGTGAAAAACCCGGGGACTTAATAAAAGAGCGAAGCAGTCACCGTTGAATGAGAAACCCTTTGAAGTGGAACTTATTATCTGAGGAATACTTTGCCGTCGTCCTAACGACACAGCTGAATTGAAAAGCGCTCCCTTTTGTCAACGATTTGTTCTCCTTTACTAGAAAGCCCACTGAAATTACTTACATGGACTGCCTTAACATACAGACTGTGGAAATCAGGAACTTTGCAACTCAGACTTTCTGACGCCACTCTGGCGAATTTGAGGGGAGGTGTGGAAGGGGACAGGGTGGAGAGGGAGGGGGTAGATTTTGAACAGCTCGTAAGGACTTTGTGTGTATATGTACGTGTATGCGTTTGTGTATGTGTGTGTGTGTGTTTTGGAGAGGGTGAGTTACAATTTCGCTTCCTGATGCACTCCATGCTTGTTCTTAAATCGCCGCTTCATACACAGACCGCAATACTTCTTCACTCGTCATAAGACTTAAAAATCATGAACACTATAGCTGCCTGGCCTCTCTTTGTATGAACCACATCCTGTTTTATACAAATTTATTCATAACAGATGCATAAAATACACCACCGGTTTCGGAACTGCGCAGCAAAACCAAACGCAGTCCTTTCAATTGCAAAGTTGTAAAATCTGAATATGTTTTCGTGGAAGTATCTATTTATTCTGAATTATGTGTAATACGTCCCCATACTTCTTTTGCTGGCGAATAATCAAATGCGTTAAAAAATGTTATCAATATATCACAATCCACCTAAATTGCCACCATGGTGTATTGCTAAAAAGCTTCCACATTTTTCATCAACGTAAGTGCAATGATCTATTCTTAACCTGCTCATAAATGAAAGTAGGTTTAAAAAAACAAACAAGAAATGGGCCCATTTAACACAACATTTATTCTGGTCTTGGCCATCTTCTGTCAGATTACGTTTAGTGGCTTCTGAACAGAGTTTGTCTCCAACCATATTATAATATTTAGCACTTCTTAAACACTCTCGTAAAAAACGCTGCCTTTTAATGTGAACATCCTGAAAAATAATGTGCACTCTGAGAACGGCGCACCAGTGGTAGCGGTACAAGCAGGGTGCATTAAATATTGAATGGCACTGGGAAAAAAAGAGCTTGTCAAGGGGCACTCAGCCTGAAAGTCTTTCTTTGACTTTTTTCTGCACTGCCCTGTCCGACTATTTAAGCTGGTGTTAATTAAGGCTGCTTACGATTCAGCTCGATTCCAGCTTTGTCTATTTACTCACCACCCTTGTCAAACGACATCGTTAGTCTAACCAGCTTTTTGCACACATATTTAGTTTAGTAAAAGTGCACTTCCTTCACTCCAGATAGAAAGGCAACCAGTCTGGCCCTGCAGGTGATTCTGCAAACCCCAGAATCTCCTCTAAAATATTGATTTAACGTTGGAAGATCGATATACCCGCATTGAAACAAATGTGTCATCGTGCATCTAAGTGGAACTTCGGACCAGCCTTCGTTCATTGGATGGGTTGTGTAGTGTGATTTTTACTCACCCAAATACAAACACACACACACACACACACACACACACACACGTACACACACACACACACACACAGTCACACACTCACACACACACACACAGTCACACACACGCACACACAACACACACACACACACACACACACACACACACAGTCACACACACACAGTCACACACACACAGTCACACACACACAGACACACTCACACACACACACAGTCACACACACACGCACACACGCACACACAACACAACACACACACACACACGCACGCACACACAACACAACATACAACACACACACACACACACACACACACACACACACACACACACACACACACACACACACACACACAGTCTCACACACACACACACACACACACAGTCACACACACAGAGCCACACATTTATTGAGTATATATACACACTGAACTTTTTTTCTCCCGTTATGTATTATGTTTACATATTCTGTTGTGCTGCAGCAAGTGAGAATTTCATTGTCCTATGGAGGACATATGACAATAAAACACTCTTGACTTCACACACACACAGTCACACACACACATACACACACCAGACACACACCCCGCAAACACACACACCAATATTTCCACACACAAAAAAACACACACATAACTCTATTATAGATACACACCAAATACTCCCACCACACAAACACCAATACCTCCTCACAGGCCCCAACAGCCGCAGACCCCAACACTCATAGCCACATAAAATCACAAAACCACCTGCCCATCACACACACATCAACACACACACACACACACACACACACACACACACACACACACACACACACACACACACACACACACACACACACACACACACACACGTACACAGACGGACACACACACACACACACAGACGGACACACACACACAAACACACACACACACACACACACACACACACACACACACACACACACACACACACACACACACACACACACACACACACACACACACACACACACACACACACACACACACACACACACCAACTCCTACCCAAGAATAATTTTGGCCAGTCTTTCAATGTATGGGTAAGGCACTGTTTAAACATTTTGTGAAATATGTAACTGTTTTTTTGTTTGGTAATCAATTCACTTCCAGGTTTCAGAATCAGTGCGATTGATGGGTATCCGGGAAATTAACTCAAATAACTCTCTAATATCACTGAACTACACTAACCGTTTCACGTCATTTGAAACGTTATTGGCTGAAGCACATTACACATTTAATGTTACTGTAAACGACAACCTGTCTAAAAGTTATATACAGGAACATTATGCAAAAAAAAAACCGTTTTTCCCCGGAAAAGCCGAGCTATGTTACTAACTGGAAACGTCCTGCTTATTGAGCCAAAGTCCAACACAATAGCAATGACTAAAAGAAAAATAAATCGGCCATGGACATACACCAGGTATAAAACGGATCACAAAATAGCTTCTTATTCGTTTCTATGTTAAAAGGGGAAGGTAGTTTCAGCAACTGAAGCTAATTGCGATGATTTATAGATAAAACTTGACCCTGTCTTTAAAAGTCTTGTAAAGGAAACAATTCCTCGTCAGCGAATGAGACCGCCTTTCCGAGGCCTGCATGATGGAAAGCGAATCGCACACTCAAGTCAGGAAATTAACACAAATATTTCACTTTGAGAGCATGAAGTTTGCAGACGGCACCGTTTGGGCCAATTCACACACCATTTCCAAATATTTTCCACTGGCCGTGGAAAGGATGGGGATATGATTAAAATAAATATTTTGTTGGAACGGATTGGGAATTTTTTTTTTTGGAAATATTGAATAATCTTTTAACACGTCTTTTAATATATACTGTGAGACAGGGAAGGGAAGGCAGGCAGGCGGGCTGGAAAATGGGCACTGTTTGGTCCTGGAGTATAAGGACTGCTTATTAAAGACAGAAGATCCACGTGGTGTTGGAACTGGGCTGGGTTAAAATAAGGATGTTAAATCACTCTGCATTTCTCCCCAACTAACACTGGCATCAACAGTGAGCAGTCGCTCCAGCTTACATTTAAAGGGGACGATGGAGACGGAATAGTTTCAGAAACATGGCGGACTAAACTGTCAACATGTAGAGTGTTTCCTCAATTCTGCCTGATCACGTAGGCAGTTTGCAGAGAATTCTCTTCAGATGTCTTGACAATTTTCATGAGCATTCAATCAGATCGTGTAAATGGGGTTGCAACAGAGAAGGAGATTGCCCCCCAAAGTATTAAGCATGTGACAGACAGCACCTATCTAGGGTGCAGATTCAGTTCATCTCTACTCTACGCGGGGTGGTGGATTAAACCTGGGCTCGAATCTCTTGATGTACAAAAGAAGAGGCTCGTAAAATAACTCATAGAAAGAGAGAGAGAGAGAGATGCGTCGGGTTTCCCTGACACTCGTTACTATCAGACAACAAGCGACGCAAAACTTCACGAAACTTGATTTCCTGTCTCCACTCTTCACCACTCTGATTAGATTTTTTTATTTCGCAATTGTTTTCTAAAACTCCTTTCGAAATAGTCGCCTTTTTGTCACTTCAAAAACGGTGTACATTAACGATCACGAACTAAGGAAACATTAGCTAAACTTTCAGCCGAGTTTGGGATTAGTCTAAATCCTGGCGTTTGTTTGACAGTGGAATCTTACAGGGGATTCCTGTCGATGATGATGATGCTGTATACTTGGACTCTATTCTTCTTGCTGGTTAAAGTGTAGAGCTTTTCATCGAGAAACACTTCTTGCTAATGGACACACATTCACAGTCTAGGCTGTGTGCCAAAATCCTCCAAGCACCCTACCTGGCGAACTGCTTAAATTTCGTGAATAGGTGGAGAGAGGGAATCAGAAACTAAGCCAGACATCGAGATGTTTTTGGGAAACAGTTATGTCGTTCTTAGGACCAAAATGTAATTTAAATGGACGAGAATTCTCCCTCAGAAGTTGCACAGTTAGAGGAATCTGTAAGTACGCATACCTCCACGTTTTTTGTTTGTGAGCATATTCAGAGCCTGCTAATATACTCAGAACCAAATCAGGCAAGGGCTTTGTCACAGATGGCGGAGTTGCTGAAAGTGCAGTGTCTCCTGCTTTATGCGCCTTTCTTAGAGAAGTTTTAAGTACAAGCGAAAAGAGTACCGGTGTCCTTTTGAATTAGGGCCCGGTTGAGTTGGGGTAAGTTCTAAGAGCGATTCATTTTTCTCCCAGAAGTCAGATTCGGGCAACTGTGACTTCACCCATTAGCCCCGATGTCTTTTCGGGGAGTTAAACATCCGACAATGTGCGCTCCGGGGCGCCTCTTTCCTGACCTCTACCCGTTTTTAATAGTTTCATAGGAACTTCATTAAATCAATTACTTAGTGGGCACATCATAATTTATTTGTAATTAGCACTCAAGAGCTTGTTTTTTTGCAAAAGACCTCGAAAGGCTGCCCAGCGGGACGTGGTGTGTACGGCGAGGAAGTTTCGTTTTCTATTCACGCCTGGTATTATTCGAGCGAAACAATAAGTGTAATCTCACATCTTAATCTAGCACCGAGTCAGCAGAAAACAAACAATTGAGTGTGACAATATTTGTCTTCATTTAGAGGTTCTTTGTTGCGACGCATTTGCACAGATATCCAATGTACTATGGGTTGTGTACTGTGTACGGGCAGCGGCTCAGAGGGAAAGGCAGCGCGTGTCCGTAATGTGGATGCGAGGGGGTGACCCGGGCAGAAGAGGAACGTGAGATTTTGTTCATGTAGGACTGTCAATGTTAGAATGGATGTGTGTGTGTGTGTGTGTGGGTGGGTGGGTGTGTGTGTGTGTGTGTGTGTGTGTGTGTGTGTGTGTGTGTGTGTTGGGGGGGGGGGGGTGTAGAGCGAGAACACGTGAGGAAATAGACCTCGACGCGTAAGAGAGGCTGGTTGTTCAGGTGAGATGGGAAAGGTATGAAAGTGAAAAACACGAGACTGTCCTCCTATCAAAGTAACGCCTACAGGAAACAAAACCTCTGCTGAGCACCAGTCTCACCAACCTCCCGCCCAGACAGGTGGGTTGGCATTTCATCCAGAGAGAATTAACCATGGGTTCACTGAGATTCATTATATACCCCCTCCCACCTCCCCGGCGGGTGAGCGCCGTGGTCTCAGGCATGGATTAATTCGTGTTGGTGGTGGCGGTGCGTTATTGAGGATTTAGAAATGTTACTCTCAATCATCCGTTTAAAGTGGCACTCCATCCGGGGGTGAAGTCAGATTGTAAAACCATGAATAGTGGCTCCAAAGGAGGCTGGTAAGCGCCGACAAACTGCCCAACAAAAGGCCCACATCCTCAAGGATGGAGCATTGGTGGGGCGAATTAGACAGGTGTGGGATATTGAACAGAGGCTAAAAGAGAGGGAGAAGTATATGTGGAGATGTAATAGAATGGAAATGTGAATGGAGAGAGGCAAAGTTACTCCGATTGAATGCATCGTGTAAAGTGACACGGAGCCCTCTTGGGTAAGGATCATTGCAAATTCCAATGTCAGTTGTAACAAGTGGGAGAGATGATCAAATTACAACTGGTCTCATTGTCCTTGACTCTGAAGAGTGGAGATGCACTAGCACAGTAGAATTGTAGAATCGTACAGTACAGACATGGACGCCTTATTGACCATGATGCATATGAAAGCTATCTTCATATAAGCACATTAAACCCCCATATCCACTATGGACATCCTAAACGTGACACCATTCACAAAACCACGTGAAATAGCCAAGCGGACCTTTCAGTTCAATGTGATGGGTAAATGTACCAAAATGTTCAATCTCCTTGAATGAATATATTTTGAAAAAGTCTCTTGAAGGGTCCAACTATTGATCTCTATTAGAAAGAATTATCTGCCACGATTAGCTGATGCTACATTTGATGAGATATGATGCTATCCATTGTTTACGAAGAATGAAACTCGGGTTTGGCAATTGCCATCCTTTGGAAAGGCCGTCAAAATATTCATAAGTTGGTAGGTCATAGGAAAAAGTCCATTCGGCCCATCGAGTCTACTCTCCCATTCAATCGTAGCAGATCTATCTTTCCCTCTCAAGCCCATTCTCCTGCCTTTGCCCCATAACATTTGATATTCTTATTAATCTAGTATCTGACAACCCCCGCCTTAAAAATACGTGACGACTTGGCCTCCATAGCCGTCTGTGGCAATTAGTTCCACAGATTCATCACCCTCTGTCTAAAGAAATTCCTCCTCATCTCCTTTCTAAAGGTACGTCCTTTAATTTTGAAGCAATGCCCTCTGCTCCTAGACTCTCCCACCAGTGGAAACACCATTTCCACATCTACTCTATCCAGGCCTCAGGGTAGGGTAATATTTGGTCCTGAGCAAATATAAAGGCAAGACCAGTAAGGTAGCGTCTTCCAAACGCCATGTACGTTACTACCTGCACCTCTTCTCTACCCACTGATAAATATACCTTTATGAAGTGGGCATGATAATTATGCAAACCAGGAAGAGGAGCTGAATATTGCAATAAATGCAACAAAAAATGCTGCCTCTCCAAATGAAGCAAGTCAATTCTTGAGGTCAATGGTCAAAGTTTTCTCCCAAATAAGTGCAAACTAGTATCAAACTAATGTTCTGATGCAGATGGTCCAGGTAGAATGCTTGGAAGTGTTACCAATGCATGTGTACTTGAATCCTATATGTGATTTTGCAATCCTAAAGAAAGACATGGAGTCAGCTCCAGGTCTGACTGGTGATGGGAAGTCCATGGCAATGCCATAAATGTAACTGTATCTAGCTCTTCACATGCTTTGTGTGTTTCTTTTAATCGCTGACCTGTTAAATTTAGTGTTAGCTGGGGCAGAGTGAGTTATTTATGCCCCTGTCCCACTTAGGAAACCAGAATGGAAACCTCTGGAGATTTTGCGCCCCACCTAAGGTTTCAGTGCGGTTCCCGGAGGTTTTTGTCAGTCTCCCTACCTGCTTCCACTACCTGCAACCTCCGGCAACCACCTGCAACCTCCGGGAACCGCACGGAAACCTTGGGTGGGACGCAAAGTCTCCAGAGGTTTCCGTTCGGGTTTCCTAAGTGGGACAGGCACATAAGATTCACATATCCTTCTCCTAATTTTTCTCAGGGGCTTGTTCTTTAACAGTGCCACTGAAAGTATAGAAATGAACTGCAGATGCTGGTATATACCGAACACTGCGGTAGGACGTCACTGTTTCTTTACATGCAACGCCAAAACAAGATGCTGTTTGCTCTTAAAATTACTAAAAACACATTATCTGGTAATCATCACAGAGAACCTGCTGAGTTACTCCAGCAGTTTGTGTCTATCTTTAACATGAAACGTCGTCACGACTTAACCCTTTCCCTTGCAGGGGGAAAAGTGGGAGATTGACTTCATTCCCGCAACACTCAAATAGCACCAGCAGTGTTAAACCAGACGGTCATCAAACCCAGTTAAATCGAAGGATTAAAGCCTCCGGTAAACCGGCACCAAGTCTCATTAAAGCAGCTTTCATGGCAAATGTCACAATAGTAGAAACTACCATTAATCAAACGTCAACAAATTATATTTGCCCTGATGAGACATACAGTCCCTGTCACATGAAATATTCACATTTAAATTGCCAGTTGGTACTACTGGTAAAGACATGATAACCATTATCTATTTGTGTTAATGTCAATTAAAGGACTCAATTTAACTCCTGCGGAAACAGCTGTGTTTATGCACTAGTTCACACCTCGTTAAGGTGCGCCGAGTGTAATAAAAGACCCTTGATGAGGCAGATTTCCCCCTCCTTTTAAGCTTCAGTCTCTTCTGAAATAGTCCGGATATGTGTTTGCATCACGCAATTTCACTGTGTGCAATATTGAGAAGTGGTGTCTGAATGATGGAATCGCCTCGCAACCCCGTGTATTCGTGCAAAAGTCGAGCTGCTCACTTATCAGAACCGGAAAACAACAATCGCTGTTCTTGACGGCTTCGAGACAGTGCGAGAATATAATCTTTGTAAATCATTTTACTTCAAACAAATGGGCAAGGAAATCATATTTTACTCCATTTTACTAAAGGCAGACCAAGAAATCGCGTGTGGCTGACAAACACGTTTGCTCTGAAAGAGTAGAAACAGGGAACTGCAGATGCTACTGGTTTACACGCCAGGTCCCGACCCGAAACGGCACCTTTTATGTTCTCCACAGATGCTGTCTGGTCTGCTGAGTTACTCCAGCACATTGTACTCCCCTCTAAAATAGTGTTTGGAGATGAGAGGAGAATTGAAGGGAGAGGAGCAAGGAGCCGTGGAAATGCTTAAGTTAAAACGAGAAGTTGCAACTACACAGCGACAGCCTTACTTGCTCTTCTCTGCCCACCCCGTTGCTATCTCTTTCAGGATGCCTGTCTTGTTGAAGCTGCACTGTTGTTGTCGTGAAGTGGGGACTCTTCCCCCAGCGCGAGTGTTTCTCGGCGTGAAGAATCTCGACAGAACTAATTTAAAGGGAATGAAAGACAATTTCTATAGAATACGTTTGCGTGGAATTATCCAGAATTGCATAGAAACTACAGGACTGAAACATTGTATTTCTCATTGGCTGATCCAAGTAGCTCTCTTCCAATTCTATCAGCGTTTACTATTTTGGCTCATTCCCATCTGAACAAGATGGGGTCAACGTGGTCCAGAAACCAAGTGGCGGAGCATGTGTGCTGTTGGATGTAATGATGCTCATGATATGCTCTGACACAATGCACAAGATATTCCAGAAGTAGCAGCAATATGTTGGCTGGTAGCAGCTTAAACACTGCAATGTGGTAACCTCAATCTAACTCTCTATATATGATCAAAATGTCAATGCCTCATTCACTCTCCATAATGCAACAAAGAGTGTCAAATAGATCCACCAAGGACTCAGCAATAGCCCTCAAATGCCACTCAAGTCATGCAAGCTTATTTTGAACTGGCACTTGAGCTGCAACAATGCAACTTCAAGCTTGTGGAAGCTGGGAAGCTGGATGAAGTTGTCCTCACATCAAGATGTCCTCAGATCAAAGATAGATACAAAAAGCTGGAGGGAGTAACTGGTCGGACAGCATCTCTGGAGAAAAGGAATAGTTGACCTTTCAGGTCGAGACCCTTCTTCAGACAAATCAAGATGTCTTCAGGTAAACTCTTGGTTCTCTTGTGAGAACCAAAGCGGAATGTCTTTGGCTCTGGAACAGCATTTAGAAATATTTGGTGAACAAATGGAAAATTAAGAGTTGTCCATTGTGTGACGATGATCAGTCTAAACTGCAGAGCATTAAACGATTCAAAGTCACAAATATGAAAGAGGCTTTGTGTAGAATAGTGTAGAATAGAATAGAATAGAATATGTTTATTGTCATTGCACAATACTGTGCAACGAAATTCCATTGCATCTCCTTTGGTTTAAAAAGAACAAAACACAACAGCCATTGACTCACATATACACAAATCAGTAAAGAAAATAATAAATAGGTATTAAAAATATTTTAAAAAAATATTGCGCATTATCTTGCACCCCGAATTATATTGTGCTTCCCCAGTGTTCTCTGTTAGTATTAAGTTATTTTATCGCACATGGGTAGAAACTATTTTTTAGTCTACCGGTGCGAGCCTTCAGAGACATGTATCGCCTCCCAGAGGGTAGCAGAGTGAAAAGGTGGTTGGCAGGGTGGGATGTGTCCTGCTTGATGCTTGTGGCCTGGCGCAAGCATCGGGCCCTGTATATGTCATTTAGGGAGGGCAGTTGAGCGTTTGTGATGCTCTGTGCAGTTTTTATAACTCTCTGCAGCGCCCTCCTCTCAGCCACAGTGCAGCTAGCAAACCACACCAGAATGCCATAGGAGAGGATACTTTCCACGGCGCGGTAGAAGGACAGCAGCAGCGGCTGTGAAACGTTTGCTCTCCGCAGAGACCTCAGGAAATACAGCCGCTGCTGTGACTTCTTCACGAGAGTGACTGTTCATTTGCCATTTGAGGTCCTGGGAGATGTATATTCCCAGGAACTTAAAGTCAGTGACGCTCTCCACCATGTCTCCTTTGTGTAATCACTCTCTGCAGAAGTTTTGTATAATCACCATTGTGTGTGTGGGTCTGTGGGATTCTTTTGGATTTCCTACTGGGTTTAAATAAACCTAATTTATGGCACCTGGTTTTAATACAACAGGACATCTCTTTTCAATGTCTACTTGATACAAGTGTTTTATCATCTTCAGGATCACTTGGATCACAGCTTGGTCTTTGTTTCTCTGGTGGGATTTGTTTGGCTCCTGCAAGAATCTATCTTTACTGATTACATGGGAAATATATTTATTCTTGGGGATGATTACATTTCTCATATTCTAAATTGGACACGACTGAGCTATTTCAGTTGGTAATTTACATACAAAAGAAATATTCAAGGTGTAAAACTAAAGCCAAGTTGATTGCTCCATCCAATGTGAATGCAAGCTGCACAGAGGAAGATCACAAAGATGTTAATTAAACATTTTACTATCCAAAAACATGATAACAAATCAGCCACTCATTTAAATCCAAACTGATTTTCCTTGCTACTGAAGAAGAATATCTGAAGAAGGGTCTCAACCCGAATAGTCGCCTATTCTTTCGCTCCATAGATGCTGCCTCACCCGCTGAATTTCTCCAGTTGTTTTGTCTACCTTCCTTGCTACTGAGGTCAATTGACATAAAGATTCAATGTTCACTCATTAGTTTCTGTCCAAAAGATATTTTATTTTCAGTTGTGCAATTCGTGGAACATCAAACCCTCCCTGCTGATGTTGGCACTTTGAAAATTTAGAACACATTAGTGCTCATATGCTATTATATTCCATGATTACACAGAGAAACGGCAACATAGGATTTTACAGAGCATAGCCAATAACTAATAATATAACCTAAATTCATGACCAATAAAATGAAATGGGTAGCATAAGTGTCAACTTTGTATCTTCAGATGAGCACATTGCCTTTCATGAATGCTTGGAATGGAAGAAATATTACACACATACAAGTGCCCCCACAAGGCCCGATAACCTTGTGATCTCAGTCTCCGAGGTTGACATCATAGCATCCTTAAAGTGGGTGAATCCACGCAAAGCATTTGGCCCACGAGGCATATCTGGCTGAGCACAAAAGTCCGGTTGCACTTACGTTCACTAGCAGAAATATACAAGAACGTATTCAACCTCTTGCTTTTGTGGTCTAAGATTCACACCTGGTTCAAAAGTACATCTATTGCATCAGTATCCAAGAAGAGCACAGTGGCTTTCCTTAATGTCATCTGACTGTTAGCATCTTCCAACCTGCCTCATTATGGTTCTTGCACTTTAAAAAATATCTGCACTTTCTCTTTAACTTTAACACTATAATGAAGTAACACCATATCCTGCAATATTGTATTTTTTACCATGCACGATCTGCTGCACTTGTGTATAGGTTAATTGTACTCATGTATAGTATGATTTAACTGGATACCATGTAAAGAAAGTATTTCACTGTGCAAGTGACAATGATAATAATATTAATAAACCACTTACATCTACCGTTCAGTGTCATCTACAAATTTACGAATGACACCACTGTGGTTGGCAGCATCACGATGGTGACGAGTCATCATACTGGGGAGAGATACAACACCTGGTTGAGTGGTGTTGCAACACCAACCTCTCACTCAATGTTCACAAAACTAAGGAACTAATTGCTGACTTCAACAAGAGGAAGTCCAGTGATTACATGCCAGCTTTTATTGATGGGTGGATGGGTGGTGGAAAGAGTTAGCAGCTTCAAATTCCTGGACAGGTGTTGGATGATTTGTCATGGGTCTTGCACATAGATGTGATCACAAAGAATGTGCCTTTACTTTCTGAGAAACGTAGTGAGATTTGGCATGTCACCGAACGTTCTACAAATTTCTACAGATGGACTGTGGAAAGTGTCCTGGCTGGTACGGCAATTCCAACACACGGGAACACAAGAAGCTGCAGAGAGTGGTGGACTCATCAGGGGCATTGCCCTTCCCACCATTTAAAGCATTTACATGAGGTGCTGCCTTAAGAAGGCAACATCTATCATTCAGGATCCTCACCATCCAGGTCATGCTGTCTCTCTGCTACCATCGGAATACCATCTATGGTATCAAGTTCAGGAACAGCTACTTTCATACAACTATCAAGTTTTTAAACCAATGTGC
Organism: Amblyraja radiata; assembly: GCF_010909765.2. Lineage (NCBI taxonomy): Eukaryota > Metazoa > Chordata > Chondrichthyes > Rajiformes > Rajidae > Amblyraja > Amblyraja radiata. The sequence goes on along the minus strand of NC_045961.1, from coordinate 85,193,961 downwards.
GCAACCTCAGCAATGGAACACTTCTGATTACCTGTTGCACTTCCATGCACTTGCATTCTATTTGTGTCAAAGCCCGGACTACCAGACTGCTAAACAGCTTCCTGCCACAGGCTGTGAGGCTGCTAAACAGTCACTCCACCTAATTTTGCGGCTTTGCAATGACATTTTAATAACTCTGGCACTGGCCACTCAAATCAGCTGCCCTGGACATTTTAATGACTGTTTTTAGTGTATTTTAATGTTGCTGTTTTACCTGCTTTTAACTATTTATACTGTTTCATCAGGGACTGGATTGTTTTTACTGTTATTATGTGTGAAATGTTTAAGTTTTATGTGCGATGCTCCGGTATTCCCTGGGAAACGTCTTATTATTTTGCACTGTACAACTGTTGCTTTGCAAGATGACAATAAAGGTTGATTTGATTTGATTTGATTTAGTAATGCAGGTACTAGAGCCTGACAATGCCAGTGATCTGGATTCAATACTGACCCTTTTCTGCTGCCTGCATTGAGTTTATGCATTCTCCCTGTGACTGTGTTGCTTTCTACTGAGTGCTCCAGTTTCCCCCCACATCCCAAAGATGTACAATTGGCCACTGTAAGTTATCCCGAGTGTGTGGGTGAGAGGATTTACTGTGAGGATAATTTTATATAATCTGTTGCAGATGGATGGTGATGGTCAGCACGGCTTCTTTGGGCTGAAGTACCTGCTTATGTGCTACATGACTATAACCAAATAACTATTTTAATTAAGTTGGTTGAAGATAAATATTTGCAGGATAACTGTAAAGATCTCCACTCTTGAAAAAAATACTATGGCATTGTTTCATCCTTTGACAGCAACTTTGCATCTATTGTTTTTCATGCTTCCATGTTTTTTTGTGCAAGTTAGACTGGAGATGTCAGAGTTCTGCAGGCATTCAAGATTAGGTGAAGCACTTACACAAGAATGAGCACCAAGAAAGGATAGGTGAAAGTATGCAAAAATATGCATGGTATTGTAAAAAGTTAGATTGAACATTTAATAATGATGTGTGTGTGTGTGTGTGTGTACTTGTGTATGTAGAAGTGTGGCATATGATCTTGTAAACAGAGGAAACTAAAATATTATCAATGACTTCAACATAAATTGTATGTGAAAACTGGGGAAGCGAAAAATCTTCAATATGGATTCACAAGACATTGAGCATGGAAACCAGATCAGCCGGAGTGTTTGTTCAATGAGTGACTAACTGATGTCAGCAATTTTCAGTCTGTTCTGAATAAGATTTGGAGCCTTAAGAAAATCTGTGCAAGAATAATATATATTGAACCACAATGGCAATAGAATGGAAATAAACCATTTGATTAACTTTAGTCATGATGATTGACGAGGCAAAGGCTCAAGTGAATTCAATACATGCAGATTATACAAAAGTGGGTGGTTTTGCAGATGGTGAAGACGATTGTGAAAAATTGTAGCAGGATCTTGATCGATTGGCGAGGTGAGCTGAGGAATGATTGATGGAATTTAATGCTGAGAAATGTGAGGTGTTACATTTTGGGAAGTCCAACATGGGCAGGACCTACACAGTGAATGGTAGGGCTCTGGGGAATGTTGTAGGGCAGAAGGTCTAGGAGTGCAGGTGCATGGTTCCTTGAAGGTGGAGTTGCAGGTGGATAGGGTGGTCAAAAAGGCATTTGGCACATTGGCCTTCATCAGCCAGAGTATTGAGTATAGAAATTGGGAGGTCATGTTGCAGTTGTATAATACATTGGCCGCATTTAGAGTATTGTGTTCAATCTGGGCATCATGTTATAGATAATATGTTGTCAAGCTGGAAAGGTACAAAGTAGGTTTACAAGGATGTTGCCTGGGCTAGAGTGTTTGAGCTATAGGGTGAGGTTGAGTAGGCTGGAACTCTATTCCTTGGAGTGTAGGAGGATGAGGGGTGCCAGATTAAGTAGTTGAGGCAAGGACTATCCCAACATTTAAGAAACATGCACATGGATAGGACAGATTTGGAGGGATATGGACCAAACTCAGGCAAGTAGGACTGGTGTAGCTGGGACATGCTGGCCGGTGTGGGCAAATTGGCTGAAGGGCCTGTTTCCACTCTTTCACTCTTATGACTCTATGACATTCATGGTCTTCCAATAACTGGTGGGACTTCAGATAAACCTTGGTAATGGATCAGATTTTGGATGGCTAAAAATAATTTGTTCTAAGCTGTGTATGACGAAGGCAATTTTACTTGTTTTCCCTGGGACTGCTGAAATGGTCTTTCCAACCTTCTGTAATCTGCAAACTTTTGTGAAGATTGTGGCCCCATGATGAAATTAAACTTGGAATCTACAGACCCAACAAAGATACAGTAACAGCAGCATATCTACTTATGTCAGAATGGTGCAAAGCCTCTCTTGATGGTAGTATACAGTACTTACAGCTAGGAGGTTTTGCTTGAGTAAAATATTCTGAGTTCCTCTGTACATCTTTGAGATAGCATTTGACTTGCCAGATGGGGTGGGAGATTGCAACCTTCATGTGGTCCGCCCTGTTTCAACGAATGCAATCTACCTGGCGTGCACAATCAAATAAGATCAAATAGAACAAGTTGTCCTACAACTTTAGGCTGTGCACGCCACACGCAAGAAGAAGAAGACTTGCCAGATGTAATTTCCTTACATACTTTGATAAATTCCTTTCACTTTTGAAATAAGTTAACTCCATTGTTGTTAAAACTGATCAGTAATCTGTCCAACAATAGTTCTAATGTATTTTAAGAACCTAGAACATCACTTTGGTGTGTAATTGGCAGAAAATGTGTGAGTTTTGAAAGAATGAGTAATCTATGTGCGAGTATCTATAAAAGAGTGTGAGAATGAGTGCTTATTACAAAACGTGTAACTACTTGAAAAAGTGGGAGTGTACATGAAGATGTGTGTGACATTAACTGAGAACATGAGAACGTGGATGAATCTGTGAGTATTTGAAAGCGTAACAGAGAGATATATGAAAGGGGAGACGTAAGAGATTGGATATGCTTGAATTGGAGCAACTCAGGTCAAGCAGCATCTGAGGGGTGAAAGGAATTATCAATGTTTCAGTCTGAAGACTTGCTTCGCTCCTATTGCAGGGTTTTGATCCTAAATATCAACAATTCCTTTGCCACAGATTGTAAGTGTGTGTGAAAAAGAGCACCTGTACCGAGGCATGTCACTTAGTGTGTGTACGCAAGAAAGTACGAGATAAAGTCAAAGTGTGTAAAAAGATATGAATAGGAAACAGTAGAAGAGGTAACAATCCATTTTTTTCATATCTAGTCTTGGAAGTGTAGTGAGTTTAGGGTTCAGTTCTCTTGACATTGTCAATACCATGTTAAAGGAAAGTGCACGTGAATGTGAGCAGAAGAATTTAGGAAAGGACTAATTGCTCCAATATTCATTTGTGGTGGTGGTGGTGGTGGCGCTAAATATACTATTTAGCAGCAGCTCAGTCATTGAATCATAGAACCACTGAGATATACAGCACAGAAACATGCTATTTGTCCCACCAAGTCAATGCAATCCATCAACCTCCCATTTGTACTAATCTGTTTTGTTCCTTGCATTAGTCTCATCAAACGTCCCCTATCCCAGCTCTGCTTTCTATTATAATTCTAGTATTTGGTTCCAATGATAGTTAGATTATCACCACGTAACTAAGAAGAATATCTAAGCAATTGTGTGAGAACAACTCTGCATTTTACAGTATGAGAATGTATCGGAGAATAAACTGGAATGAGCAAATGTGCATAACTAGAATTGTGTTTGAAACTAAATATGTGTGTGGTACAACACAAGTTAGCAAGACTTGATGTGAAATTGAAAGAGAATATGGAGGAGAATAACCATATAACAATTACAGCGCGGAAACAGGCCATCTCGGCCCTTCTAGTCCGTGCCGAACACTTACTCTCACCTAGTCCCATCTATCTGCACTCAGTCCATAACCCTCCATTCCTTTCCCGTCCATATGCGTATCCAATTTATTTTTAAATGATACCAACGAACCTGTCTCCACCACTTCCACTGGAAGCTCATTCCACACGGCTACCACTCTCTGAATAAAGAAGTTCCCCCTCATGTTACCCCTAAACCTTTGTCCCTTAATTCTCAAATCATGTCCTCTTGTTTGAATCTTCCCTACTCTCAATGGAAAAAGCTTATCCACGTCAACTCTGTCTATCCCTCTCATAATTTTAAAGACCTCTATCAAGTCCCCCCCTTAACATTCTGCGCTCCAAAGAATAAAGACCTATCTTGTTCAACCTTTCTCTGTAACTTAGGTGCTGAAACCCAGGCAACATTCTAGTAAATCTCCCCTGTACTCTCTCTATTTTGTTGACATCTTTCCTATAATTTGGCGACCAAAATTGTACACCATATTCCAGAATTGGCCTCACCAATGCCTTGTACAATTTTAACATTACATCCCAAATTCTATACTCAATGTTCTGATTTATAAAGGCCAGTACACCAAAAGCTTTCTTTACCACCCTATCTACATGAGATTCCACCTTCAGGGAACTATGCACAGTTATTTCTAGATCCCTCTGTTCAGCTGCATTCCTCAATTCACTACCATTTACCATGTACGTCCTATTTCGATTTAGCCTGCCAAGATGTAGCACCTCACACTTATCAGCATTAAACTCCATCTGCCATCTTTCAGCCCACTCTTCCAAATTTCCTAAATCTCTCTGTAGACTTTGAAAATCTACTTCATTATCCACAACACCACCTATCTTAGTATCATCTGCATACTTACTAATCCAATTTACCACACCATTGATGTATATGACAAACAACAGTGGACCCAACACAGATCCCTGAGGCACCCCACTAGTCACCGGCCTCCAACCTGACAAACAGTTATCCACCATCACTCTCTGGTATCTCCCATTCAGCCACTGTTGAATCCATCTTGCTACTCCACAATTAATACCCAACAATTGAACCTTCTTAACCAACCTTCCATGTGGAACCTTGTCAAAGGCCTTACTGAAGTCCATATAGACAACATCCACCGCTTTACCCTCATCAATTTCCCTAGTAACCTCTTCAAAGAATTCAAGAAGATTAGTTCAAGAAGATTGTTAGTTTAAATAAGTTAAATCTAGTTATATGGCAAACTGCATTTGGGACTTTATTACAGAGAGATTGGAGTTTTAAAATT